>NC_065534.1:39499396-39803339 GCF_932294415.1 Quercus robur | reverse complement strand
CACAGCAAGGGGGACGTTGTTTGCAAGTTGAGTAAGTCCTTGTACGGTCTAAAACAAGCATCCAGACAATGGTTCTCAAAATTCTCTCATGCTTTGATCCAACTGGGGTTTCATCATTCCAAAGAAGATTACTCACTCTTCACAAGAAGAAGTTCTGGAACTTTTGTTGCATTGCTGGTGTATGTTGATGATGTTCTCATTGCTAATGATAGTATGCAAGCAATAACAGATCTTAAGGTGTTGTTGGACCAACAATTTAAGCTTAAAGATTTAGGGGACCTGAAGTACTTTTTAGGCTTGGAAGTAGCAAGGTCCAAAGAGGGCATAAATCAATGTCAAAGGAAATATGCCTTGGAACTCTTGGAAGATGCAGGTTTATTGGGCTGTAAACTAGAAAAAACACCAATGGATCAGAATTTGAAGTAAGCAAGTATAAGGGGAAGGAATTGAAGGATCCTAGCATGTATAGAAGACTGGTTGACAATTTGCTCTATCTAAACATTACACAACCAGATATCACATTTGTAGTTCATAGACTTAGTCAATTTATGGCCAAACCTAGGCTGCCTCATCTCCAAGCTGCTATTAGAATCTTGCAATATGTCAAAGGAAGTTCTGGTCAAGGTTTGCCATTCTCTAGCCAATCTGAATTACATATCAAAGCATTTACCGATGCAGACTGGGCTGCTTGTCCAAATACTAGAAGGTCAACCACAGGTTATTGTGTCTTTATTGGAGAATCTCTAGTTTCTTGGAAGTCTAAGAAACAACAAACAGTCTCAAGGTCATCAATAGAATCTGAATATAGGGCAATGGTTGTTGCAGTGTGTGAGATTATGTGGCTAATTAGCTTCCTCAAGGATATTCAAATTTCCCATAGCAAAGCAACTTTACTCTTTAGTGATAGTCAAGTTGCATTGCACATTGGAGCTAATTCTGTGTTCCATGAGAGGACAAAACATATCAAAATATATTGCCATGTAATCAGGTATGTGATTAGGTTGTTGCAAGTTAGAACCAAATCTTAGATTGGAGACCTTTTAATAAAGGCACTGAGCTTGCAGCAATTTTCCCATTTGTTGTCCAAGATGAACATGATTAATATACATTCCCTTGTTCTTCTTAAGGGGGAGGGTTAAAAGGGTGAAGTTAAAGAATGATCCTGAAGATGAATCAAGTAGTTGCACTACACAGACAACCCAGGCAGAGAGGCAAAGGACTGAAACAAAGCAATGGAAGAGAAGCTATTCTGCTTGCTGCATAAATGACAGAGCTCTATTGATTAATACACTATGCTATTTGTAGTTTAGGATTATCTTAATTGGTAGTTTTTATTTATATACACGTGGAAATGATTGATTGGTTATAGAAGTCAGATCCATATAATTTGGAGTTAGGTAGAACTTAGTTGCTCCTTGAATGTGTATAAATATCTAATGTACATTCATTTGCTCCTTGGTGCAAATACAAAATTTCTTTCATCAAATTCTCACATCATTTCTGTCTCTCCTCTCCTTCTTCAATTTTTTCTTCTACCTAGAGCTCTCTCCTCATTGAACTTCCATTGCTCCTTCACAAACCACCACGAGCCACCGTGAAATGGCACTCACTCGAGTCTCTCGGTTCAAGCATCCCAGATCGGTTCTAGCTTACCTTCATTCATTATGGCCCATGCTCTCTCTCTCTCTCCTCCCCTTTGCCAGATCGGTTCATCTCTCTACTCGGTTTTGTATTTTTGTGATTTAGGCCTCTAATCTAAGGATTTTTTAGTTTGGGTTTGCTATGTTTGATTTTGGGTTTTTGGTTGTGGTTGTAGTTTAAGGCTTGGGCTGTGGTGGAGCTTATGGTTGTGGGTTTCCTCTGCATTCATTTGGCTTTTTTGGTGTAGGCTATGGTTTTGGTTGAGGGCTTGGATTTTTTATTCATTTGGATTTTTTGGTGGAGGTTGTGGTTTTGGGTTTTTGGATTTGTCGTTGGTGTTGATGGTGGTGGATTCTAAGTTTGCCGTTGGTGTTGGTGGGGCTGGGTTTTGGTGTATGGGTTTCACATTCTTTTGTGTAGAATCATGCGGGTAAGGAAAGAAGTTACTTAAAAAAGTCTAACTTGTGGGCTCCATATGTTGGAGTAGATTTGAGTTTTTGTGATGAAAAATTTGTACCCAAACAAATTTTAGATTGAGTTAAGGTAGAAATAGATATGAGATATGAGTTTAGATATCTGAGTTATAAGAATAGAGTGATGAGAAATGAGTTAGAGTGATTGCTAAACCAAACAGCCCCTAAGGTATTGAGTCTTGATGCTAAGTTGAATATTTCTAGATGGGTGAAACATAAAATTACTTGCTTCAGTAAACTCATTGGGCTACCTTTGGGTTAATATGAGAAGTTGTGTATTGCTTTATTACAAAGGTTAGAATATGAGATGGAGGCAACCAACTTTTTGTGCAGGGAAGCCACTAGTAGTCGTAAGGTTGCAAAATTAAAGAGTAAGGGAAGGAGAGAGCTGAGGAATTTGATCTCTTTAGTGAATTATGATGGGAGATAGAGAGTTGGTTGTGCAACTATTACTGTAGTTGGGAAACAAGTGTCTTTATGAAGCTAAAAATGATTTCATGGAATGTTAAGGGACTGATTAATCATCAAAAACATCTTGTTGTAAGAAATTTGTTATGAGAATGGAAGTGTGATGTTGTTTGTTTACAAGAAACTAAGCTTGCTGGCATGGATAGACTATTGGTTTGTAGCTTGTGGAGCTGTCCTAATGTAGATCGGGTTATGTTAGATGCGGATTGGATTGCCAGTGGGGTATTGATTTTATGGGATAAGAGGTTTTTTAGAAAAGTTGGAAGATATAGTGGGAACTTTCTCAATATTGGTTTGGTGGCAAGGACTGATAGATGGATTTATTTGGGCATGCTCAAGGGCCTAGCCCAAATGAAAGTAGCGAGAGGGGTCACATGTGGGATCAATTGGTTGGTATTCAGCAATATTGGTGTTGCACTGATTATTTAAATATTGTACACATCCTAAGTGAGAGGTCAAGAGGTTCACATCTAACTCCAGTTACGAAAAAAAGTCTGGGTTTATTGAGGATCATAATTTGATTAATTTGCCTTTAAAAGGTGGAAGATATACTTGGACAAGTGGTTCGGATTAGTCTTCGATGTCTAGGACAAATAGAGCTTTGAATTCTCATGATTGGGAGGAACATTATCCGGATGTGATTCAACAGATTTACCTCGTCCTATTTCTGACCACTGTCCAATTCTTTTGGTGGCACAAGGAATGGCGAGGGGGAAGAGTCCTTTCGGGTTTGAAAACATATGGTTAAAGATGGATGAGTTTATGGATAGTTTCATTCATAGTGGAATTGACATTCTTTCTCTAGTACACTTAGTTATATGCTTGCCAAAAAAGTTGAAGGTGTGGACACAACAGGGAGTCGCCACCTAGTTTCTGCAATGGCATAAGAACCATGAATATAGCATCCTCTTGAGGAAGGACCTTTTAATATTACTACTAGAGTATGGGTTCAGAGTTTAAATATGGTCTTGGGAAGGTATTAGGCAACCAAAACCGCCCAACCTTAGGGTTGGATTCCTCTCATTGTGTCTTATATCTTAACCTTATTAAAGGCATATTCAATATTGTATCTATACTCACACACACACTAGCATACATCTAAACATACAACATGGCATCAATCATCCCAAAACCTAACCATTCATCTATCATGGCATATCACAATACTTCCTAACATACATCTATCATGGCATCTCACATCAACCTAGCATTCATCTAGCATTCATCTAGCATCATGTCATCATATCACATCCAAAGCAAAAGCAAGTATACATTAAAATCAAGGTAGAAACACAAACATAGAAAGATCATGTGATTAAGAATAACTCATCTAAACAAGCATGTTCAAATCTATCATTAAACATACATCATGTGTGTTCATGTGAATGCATGACTTACCTCACTTACCTTGCTGTATCTCAGCACCAATGGCATAAATGCATAAACATGTGAATGCGTGTTCATGGCATCGAAACAAAGAAATGATAAACCTAATTTAAACATGTGAAAGGTAAACAAACAATAAACATAGAACAAGGACTAATACCTATTAAAGAGGAATTAAACAGAGGCATAACATGCGAAATAAGCAAAGAAAACAAAGTAGAAACTTGGATTAGGGTTTCTGGGCAGTGGTAAGCGTGAGCTAGCTGCATGCATGTGCATACTTTAACCTACACACGCATGCAAGATGCATGCGTGCTCAGGTTTGCTCAGAAACACAACAAGCACAGAAAATAGAGCAACACTTAAAATAAAGAGACTAACAACCTAACATGCTTAGAAACATAAAGACTGAATAAAAACTAAGCTAAGCAATACATATATAAACATAAAACAAGCAAAGAAATGGACAAAATCAGGATCAAACTAAAGAAAATAACAAAAAAAGCTTAGAACTAATACCTCAAAATAGAAGCTCTTCAAGCTTGATTTTTTATTGTTCCCCTCAGTCAAATCTATTCACAATCAATAAAAAAGTTATAAGTAATCTTTTTTTTTTTAGAATGAAGTTATTAGTAATCTTAAACTCAAAGATCATGGCCAGAAAAGGCCCCAACAAAAGAAAATTGATTTGAGGATGTTTTGTAAAAAACTCTCTCTTTGATTCACTATTTCTAGTGAATCTTAGTGTTTTCTCTTAGGATTTCTGTGTGTTTTGAAAACGTACCATGTATGGCTATTTATATTTTGAAAATTGGGGTTTGGAATGGCTCCCAAACAAAGTGTGATTCATTCCAAACCTCAGTCTTTAAAACAGAAAACTTACCTTTCATAGTTTTTGGAACCCTATGTGCGTGCATAGGCTCAAGCTTGCGTGTGCATGCATCATGGCCGCGCGCGCAGGTTGATTCCTACGCGCGCAAGCTGAGGGTTTCCTTTGCTTTATTTTTCCAAAAATAGATTTATTTGCTCATTAAAGTTAAAATTTTCATTTTAACATTTCTCAAGTCAATTTAACATCTGATTAGACCCTAACCAACCTTGGGTCTTAGAATTTCAACATCATTATGGAACAGGGGCCCGAGTTATAAGGGGTACAAAATGTAGTGTCTACAGATGCCCCTTTTTTTATTCATGAGCTCTGCTAACAAAATCAAAAGAATAAGATACAAAGCATTTTGTTTCGACATATGGCTCGAGCCAAACCCATGCGCATGACACATATCACACATACATGGGGCGAGGTGCAACTCTGAAGAGTTGCATGGGATTCGTATGTCCGAATTCCCACCTTTGTTGCTCGAGAAATGAGCAACGACAGGTTCACTATCCAAGAACCTATTTTGCCAATTGTAAGAAAAATGCGAGTGATTCACTATCTTAAAGTCACTTAAAAGGAATAACAAACAAGGCCAACGGCCGCAACCATCAACCAAACAAACAAAGGTGCTCTTACAAGCTTAAAAGGATACCTATTTGTGGTGTCCATTTGGGGCTCTTGCCTCAAACTTCTCTAGGTGGTACTTGTCTTCCATCTCCATCTTTACCTGTTCTAGTGAGGCTCTTGCCTTGAGGTAACCTTGGTCTCCATCTCTATCTCTACCTTTTCTATTGCCTACATGTACAATTCCCGTAGGATAAGTACACCTGCACCTGCATATTCAATTCTCGTAGGATATGTGCACAAATTCTGACTTGTGTAGGATCGTGCCCGTATATTCAATTCTAATGGGATATATGCACAAGTTCTGTGTTCTTCCCTTCTTATTTGTATGGTTTGTGGCTTGTGCCTACATATTCAATTCTCGTAAGATATGTGCACAATTTCTATATTGTATAGGATCTGTGCTTGCATATTCAATTCTCGTAGGATATGTGCATAAGTTCTGTGGTGGCTAAAACTTTTATACTTGGTTGAAGGAAACTGAAGCCTTGGAATCAATAAAACTATGAGATCTAATTTGTTTTTATTGTTCAATTTATGCTTTGAATATCGAATTTTCTTCTACGCCTATTTTCATGATTGTCTCATTTAATTACTAGGAGGCCTACTAGTTTATTATTCATTGCAATCTACTGCTGGGTTAGATATCAAATCCGTACTTGTTTGATCTCTCTAACTTATGAAGCAACCAAGATTTAATGATTTGTTGCGTCAGAAATTATTAGATCTTAGGAAGAACGCTCGAATAAATTAAATGCAACCGCTTGTGTTTGTGTTGTTTAGCTTCAACAATCTCTCTAGTTCTTAAGGCTGCTACTAAATTAAACCTTTAGCACTTGCCTAGGGTTGTTTAGTAGTTAGGGTTTATTAGATCGCTTGTTTTCTAATTAACTGTGACTAAGGAGAGATAGGAAAATTGTTCCGACGGTGAATATTCAAAGTGTGAATTGATATATACTTGCATCAATGATCAATTGTAAAAT
The DNA here is from genome assembly GCF_932294415.1 of Quercus robur. Taxonomy (NCBI): domain Eukaryota; kingdom Viridiplantae; phylum Streptophyta; class Magnoliopsida; order Fagales; family Fagaceae; genus Quercus; species Quercus robur. The sequence goes on along the minus strand of NC_065534.1, from coordinate 39,796,887 downwards.
TCCGATGGTGGATGTTGACTTAGGCCAAGGTTTTTTCTTTTGAATGAATTTGATACTTTAATTTAAATTGTTCCTTAGTTTTTTTTTTCTTAAAATTGTTTTCATTATACTCAACCCCCCCCCCCCCTTCCTTGTTCACATAGCATAAAACTAGGCTAGATACTCTCCATGGGAACGATCCTTACTCACACTACTACATATATTTTTAGGAGTATAGGTTTTATTTTTGGTTGCTTGCGACAGCACACCAATAGGCTTTCTCCAGATGATGTAAGTTAAGAACATACTGCTTCCCATTGCTTTCCTTGCATGCTTCTTAGGATTTTCTTTCTAATCCTATGTGTTATCACAAGTTGTATGGAGTCCCTATGCTAGCGTTGATCCTGTTGCGGACCTGAATTTGGAGGCAGCTGCTATTATCGCTTCTAGGATCACCCAGGCCCTTGAGGGTGCTAGATTAAGGGTGTTTTACTTGGCAGAGAGGGTGTGCTACCAACTGGTGGGTGTGAATGTGCCCCAGGTTCTGATGGACCCTCCGGAGTTCATGCTTGCCCCTTGTTCTATGACGATATCCCCTACACTGAGCGAGTCACGGATGAGCTAGACTATGATGAGTTTAGCAAAACTCACCTCATGACCTCCCTTACTGCTATGGTACGTGTTTTTTTTTTTCTCATCTTCCTTCAATCATTCATTGTTTTTCACTCCTATAAATCGGTGATATTCAAATGGAACACTTGTGTCAGGCTAGCCCTACTGTTGGTGCTCCTATCGACCCTTCTCGTCTACCGTGGTCGGTCTATGCTTATGGTGCTGACAATACAAATGTTATGGGTTACCCCTTTCCTGACGGTACACGGGCCAGTAAGTTCTCTTTTATTCTTCCTTTACTTTTCTTGCATCTCTCAACCCTTGTCCTAACACTGTATTCTAGGCAGCTATACGGTGGTGAAGATGTTGGTGGTGATAATGATGATGATGAAGATGATGATGATGGTGATGGCACTGATGGCGGTGGAGGTTCAGAGTCAACTCCAAGCCATCAGCCGAGGAAGAGGCACTTTCAGTGATCCTGCAGATAGACAAATAGACAGACACATATAGCATAGCATAGCATTTTTTTTTTTTTTTGCTTTTATTATTTTTTCTTTTTAGCATACAATCTTGCACCTTGGATTTGATTTGAGACATCGGGTTGTTTTTAAGAACATCTTTTATATTTATGCTTTAATTTGGGATATGTACTTAAATTACAAACTTGTAGAAACTTTGTGCAATTTTGCTATTCTTGATATTTAGAAAGTCTAAGCGTGAATTGTGCCTTGAGTAGTTTTTTAGACTATAAGACTCACAGGAGAAGTTTTTGGGGAGGAAACACATTCAAGGCAGGAAAAGGATGTGTCTCTACCTTCATTCCTGCATGCATAGACATGGGCCTATGTACACAAGTCTTGATCATGCGCACATAGTCTTAACTCTCTGTGCATTTACCAGAGTCCAAAAACTCTAATTGCCTCTATTCAAGTCTAAAATAACCGTTGGGGCCTCCAAACCTTCACCGAACACATTCTAAACTCACAGAACACTTCTCCAAGCTTTCCAACAGCAGAGCTCTCTCCTTTGGAGGTCTTGGCATGGATCAAGAAGCTTGGCCTCTCATTTCAAAGAAGCTATCACTCCTTTCGGTCTCTCTTGCATCTTTCTTATACCATCAAATCAAGGTGTATGAACCTCTCCTTCATACTACTACCAACTTTTATATTCCTACTCGGCTCGATTTTGATTGACTTTCAATCCCTAATTTTTGTCTAGGTCCTCAACCTAGCAGGATTCCTCTAACTTTTGCATGGATTTCCTTTCGATTTTCAACCTATCGAGGCTCCTTATATCATTTTTGCTCTCTCTCTCTCTCTCTCTCTCTTCCTTTTACTCATGCTTTTTCTCCTCCTCTCTTTTCTTTTTCAAATATAACCATATGAGAGGCTTCAATTGTTTCATCTTTAGGGTATAAGAAATGACTTAGAGGTTGTCATGAAGTGGGTTCACATAGCTAAAAAAACTTACAAAAGTCCAATCAAAAGAAAGAAGGACTAACTATCCACCTTGATATGCCCCAAATTTTACTTTTCTACACTTTATGATTCTTATGTCTTTTCTTATGAATTAATAAAGAATGTTCCATATCCCCTATAGAAACAACTTATCATCTTTTAATATAAACAATGAGAGAACCATCCATTCATTATCTTTGCTTATTGTCATCATTTTTCTTTCTTTTTTTTTTTCTTTTTCTTTTCTTTTTTCCATACCATGTGCCCATGACGTCATTTTAGGAATTTTTGCCACACCCATGATCTTTTCCCCTATCTTTTTCCTAGACTGCCCTTTTAGGTTTTCAATCTAGCGGGGTTCTTTTGCCTTAACTTTTGCCTAGGCCACCCTTTCAAGTTTTCAACCTAGCAAGCTTCTTCTTCTTTTTTTTTTTTCAAATGTTATATCTTCAAAGTCTATCCATGTTGATTGGATGAAGTATCTCTTCTCCATCCAAATCTGTAATTCTTCTAGCACCTCCTAACATGATCTTCTTGATAATAAAAGACCCAAACCATCTTGGCTTCATCTTTCCTCTTGGATCAAAAGTTTCATCTCTAAGCACTTTTAGAACCAAGTCCCCTTCTTTAAGGTTTCTAGGTTTCACATTCTTGTTAAATGCTCTAGCAATCCTCTTTTGGTATCCTTGTGCATGGAATTGTGCCCTAGCTTTCTTCTCATCTATCAAAGCTAATTGCTCATATCTTTGTTTCACCCAATCTTCCTCTAGGACCTTGGTTTCTACTATCACTCTCAAAGATTGTATCTCCACCTCAATGGGAAGTACCGCTTCACTACCATAAACTAAAGAGTAAAGGGTTACCCTAATCGATGCACTAATAAAAGTTCTTTAACCCCATAAGGCAAATAGGAGCTTCTCAGCCCAATCCTTGTATGTCACTACCATCTTGGCTAGGATGTTCTTGACGTTCTTATTAGCTGCTTTTTAGAACTCCATTGGTATGCAGTTGATATGGTGAAGACTTGTAATGCTCAATGTTGTACAGTTCCATGATCTTTCTAACCTCTCTCTCAAAGTGGGAACCATTATCAAAGATAATCTCTTGGGGTATTCCATATCGACAAATGATGTTAATATCTATAAATCTAGCCATATGCTTGGCTTTAAGTACGGAGTAGGAGGTTGCTTCCACCCATTTGGTGAAGTAATCAATTGCCACTAGGATGTATTCGTGTCCATTCGAGGTCTTAGGGGCTATTCTTCCAATCACTTATATGCCCCAGACTGAGAAAGGCCATGGAGAGGTCATGTTGTATAGCTCACTAGGTAGCACGTGATTCAAATTTGCATGTGTTTGGCAATCGTGGCAACTCTTCATAAAGTCTACACAATCAGTCTCCATTGTGTTCCAATAGTACCCCATCCTTAAGATCTTCTTGGCTAACATTCCCTCATTCATATGAGGGCCACAAATTCCTTGATGGATTTCTTCCATGACTTTCTTGGCTTCTTCTTTCTTTAGACAACAAAGATGTATACCATCATAGGATCTCCCATAGAGCTGACCTCTGCATAAGATGTATTGCATTGCTATCATCCTAACTGAATGATGCTCTCTCTTGTCAGCACCATCCAAATATACCTCCATTTCCAAGAATTTCATGATGTCATAATACCAAGGAACCCTTTCCTCTTCTATAACCAAGATTGAAGCTTTAGCCTTCTCTTCGTATACCAACCCATAACTTTGTTCAATCTCTAAGGGTCGTGTCCATACTCCTTCGGGTATTTCAACCATGGAAGCCAAAGTAGCCAAGGCATCTGCAAACTGATTCTGAGCTTTAAGTGCTCTTACTTCACTTTCCATAACCTTTGTGGTTGAGCTATAACCAAAGTCGAATCTCTAAAGACCTCGGCCTCTTTCACCCCCAATTCTTAAAGAGCTTCCATTTCAACGACACAAGCCTCATATTCTGACATGTTATTGGTTGCCTCATAGTTCAACTTAACTGCTAAGGTATGTGAGATCCTTCAGGAGTAATCAAGAGTACTCCTATCCCATTCCTATATTAGTTCACAGCTCCATCAAATTACATCTTTCTGAAAAATGTCCAAAATGTCCTTATCTGAAAAATCTTTTCTACCATCAATGTCCAAAATGTCCTTATCTGAAAAATCTTTTCTACCATCCTTTCCTTCTACAGGGTTCTCGACACAAAATTCTAACACGATGCTTCCTTTGATAGTTTTCCTTGCCACATACTTTAAATTGAATTCCGCTAATAGGATCAACCACCTTGATAGTCTTCCACTTAAAGCGGGCTTCTCAAACAAGTACTTTAATGGATCCATTTGTGCTACTACCCATATCTAGAAAGGTTAATGTGTCTCAATTTCTGTATGGCCCATACGAAAGCAAAGCATGATTTTTCTATAGGTATGTATCTAGTCTAGTAATCATGGAACCTTTTGCTCAAATATTACACGGCTCTCTCATTCTTATCATTGTCTTCTTGCAAGCATACTTCCAACTGCATCTTCTATGATAGAGAGATTTAAGAGTAATGGCTTTCCATGCTTCGGAGGTGTCAAGATAGGCGGATGGAGGAGATATTCCTTGATGAGCTTAAAAGCTTTCTAACATTCATCATTTCATTCATGAGGTTCATTCTTTCTTAAGAGCTTGAAGATGGGCTCACAAGTGGAAGTGAGTTTAGCAATGAACCAGCTAATGTATTGTAATCGACCCAAGAATCCCCTTATCTCTTTCTCACTCTTAGGTGGAGGCATTTCTAATATGACTTTGATCTTTGATGAGTCAACTTCTATCCATCTATCACTTACCAAGAAGCTAACAACTTCCTCGTGGTTACCCCAAAGGTGCATTTTTGCAAGTTCATGATCCCTCTATTCTCCTTGATCCTCTCAAAAAACTTCCTCAAGTTAATGATGTGACCCTCTCTCTCCTTGGATTTTACAATCATGTCATCAACATACACCTCTACCTAATTATGCATCATATCATGTAACAAGGCTGTGACCATTCTTTGATAAGTTGCACCCGTATTCTTGAGCCCAAATGGCACTACCATGTAGCAATAGATTCCCCATTCTATGGTGAAGGTAGTCTTGGTCATATCCCTAGGAGCCATCTTGATTTGGTTACATCCCGAGAAATCATCCAAGAAAGACATCAAGGCATTACCAGCTGTGTTGTCCACTAAAAAATCTAAGTGTGGAAGAGGGATGTCATCCTTAGGGCAAGCCTTGTTCAAATCCCTAAAATTCATGCACATTCTTACCTTCTCATATTTCTTTGGTACGGGCACAACATTAGCTATCCATTTAGTTTGGTGTACAGGTTTGATGAACCTTGCCTTCAATTGCTTAGTGACCTCTTCTTTGATCTTTCGAAGCCGTTCGGTTCTCATTTGGCTCAAATTTTGAGCTATCTCGGGATCAATACCAAGCATATCTTCATAGGACCATGCAAACACTTTTTGAAATTTTATGAGCAACTCTTTAAGATCCTTTTTTTCTTTTTCATTTAGGGTTGAGCCAATTTTAATTAAGCGTGGATTCTCATCATTTCCCAAATTAAGAGTTTCAAAAGTTGGTTCCATAGGTTCAATTTTCCTTTTCAATTGTTTATCAATTTCATTTTCAAATTCATTACTATTATTTAAGTGCAAAATTTCAATATTATGGGGCACATCAAAATAAGCCAAATCAGAATTCGTCTTATTAAAAATGTTGAAAAGTACATTGGGACTTGCATTACAAACTTTCTTTCCCGCATTCTCTAACACCCAACCCAAGTCCAATGATGAATTCTGGTCCTCCTTTCTTTCAAGGCAAGCCACCCTTTTCTTCGAACAGAATCTTTAGCTCTATGGACTAGTTGAGGAAGTCCTTATCTTCTTCATCGAAGAACAAATCACCATCATCCTCGCTCCAATAGCTATTCAACCCATCTTCCTCCTTTTATTCTTCGACCTCATCCCAGGCCAAGACAAGGTATTGATCATCGTTAGAAGGCAGGTTCATGTCACGTTCAAGCATGAAATGGGCTGGAGTGATTTGAGCGGTTCCTACTATTGAAGTCCATTTTGGCCAATCATGATCTTTCCATGATCCTGTGCTTCCTGATTCAGAGAAATCATTGATGGGGGCCCTCTTACAAGTCCATGGTTCGAGAGTACTCCTCAACTACAGCATGAATTCTGGTAGAAGAAGGCAGACCTTTCCCTCGGTCATCACTCGATCAATATCTTCTTTAGTCAAATTGTCAGACATCATGGCATGTGGAACACTGAAAGGGTCCAATGAGTCTTAATAAATACATGCCCTAGGTAAAGAGTCCTTTAGATTTTTTTGGAAAGTCTTTCAGTCCATCTTAATAAAGGCCCAATTACAAAATCACTCCCTTTCCTCTCATGAACCTTGCCTCTTGTTTCATTGGGCTTTGGTCCATTTTACAATAATGCTCTCATCTTACTCTCATGGGCTTTCATTAGAATGTACTTAGAGATTTTCAACCATTTGTCTCAAACATGGGCTTACAATGTATTCATCACCTTTGGGCTCTTCTCTTTCATTTCAATATCATCATTTTTTTTTTTAATTAGCCCTCTATCTAGAATACATTGTAGCCTTCCTCTCAAGGTCCATGAAGTTCTCATCATTTTGGGCCTAAGAATACAACAAAGAGGCCCAAGATTAGGGAAATTCATATTGACTTTGTAGGATTTTGGATGCTAAGTCCATAGCATACTTGTTATCTAAGGCCCAAAGTCCTTTTTTTTTTTCAAAAGGGCTTTTTTAATTTGGGCTTATGATAGCAATTAGACTATAGTCTTATGAACCTTTCAAGTTAAGATATACCTTTGGACTTAGGGATAAGCCTCTTACATGTGAGAACTTCTTTTCTTTTATGCCAATTGTCTTAGGGTATGCCATAACTTTAGGGTCATCCTCCCATTTTTACATCTTTTATTTTTCCTTTAGAATTAGGTGATCACAAGATATGGTTGAACAAACAAGAGATATATAAAAAGGTACCCTCTTTTGATAGGATCTAAGATCTTTCTAAGTGTAGGTGGGCTCCTTAAAGCTAAAAAGATAGATAAGTAAGTCACTCACAACTAGGTGGGCTATGATGCCAACCAAGGGCCTATGTGGACCTTTGTGGATTGGTGGTAAACTTTTAATGTACTCAAAGCCCATCATAGGTAATGGCACCAATTGTGAGTTAGTGGTATGAACTTCGAAAGACTTGGGCCCAAATGGAGCCTTCCATCTTCCCACTCATCACCAACCAAGGTAAAAGGGACAAACGAACCTAATGATGTATGTGCAAACAAGTATTGAATGAGCCTTTATTAAGGTTAAGACATAGGACACATAGGAATTAAACTCACAGTTCCTAGTGGAGTCACCACTGTGGACACAACGGGAAATCGCCACCTAGTTTTTGCAATGGTCTAGAAACCAAGAATTTGGTGTCCTCTCGAGGAAGGACCTTTTAATCTTACTACCAAAGTATGGATTCAAAGTTTAAGTATAGTCTTGGGAAAGTATTAGGTACCCAAAACCGCCTAACCCTAGGGTTGGCTTGCTCTCATTGTGTCTTATGTTTTAACTCTATTAAAGGAATATTCAATATTGTATCTATACTCACACACACACTAGCATACATCTAAACATATAACATGGCATCAATCATCCCAAAACCTAACCATTCATCTATCATCGCATATCACAATACATCCTAACATACATCTATTATGGCATCTCACATCAACCTAGCATTCATCTAGCATCATGTCATCATATCACATCCAAGGCAGAAACATGTAAACATTAAAATCAAGGCAGAAACACAAACATAGAAAGATCATGTGATTAATAATAACTCATCCAAACAAGCATGTTCATATCTATCATTAAACATACATCATATGTGTTTATGTGAATGCATAACTTACCTCACTTACCTTACTTCATCTTAGCACCTATGGCATAAACGCATGAACATGTGAATGCATATTCATGACATTAAAACAAATAAATGATAAACCCTAATTTAAACATGTGAAAAGCAAACAAACAATAAACATAGAACAAGGACTAATACCTATAAAAGAGGAATCAAACAGAGGCATAAAGTGTGAAATAAGCAAAGAAAATAAAGCAGAAACTTGGATTAGGGTTTCTGGACAGTAGTATGCGCGCCCATGCAGGATGCATGCGTGCGCAGGTTTGCTCAAAAACCCTAGCCCAGAAACATAGCAAGCACAGAAAACAGAGCAACACTTAAAATAAAGAGACTAACAACCTAACATGCTTAGAAACATAAACATTGAATAAAAACTAAGCTAAGCAAACATATATAAACATAAAACAAGCACAGAAACAAACAAAAATAGGATCAAACTAAAGAAAATAATAGAAAAAGCTTAGAACTAATACCTCAAAACAGAAGCTCTTCAAGCTCGATTTTTTACCGTTCATCTTAATCAAATCTATTCACAATCAATAAAAAGTGATTAGTAATCTTAAACTTAAAGATCAAGGCCAGAAAAGGCCCCAATCAAAAGAAAATTGACTTAAGAATATTTTGTGAAAAACTCCTTCGTTATTCACTATTTCTAGTGAATCTTAGTTTTCCCTTAAGATTTCTGTGTGTTTTGAAAAGGTACCATGTATGGCTATTTATATTGTGAAAATGGGGGTTTGGAACGGCTCCTAGACGATGTGGGATTCATTCCAAACCTCAGCCTTTAATGCAGAAAACTTGTCTTTCATAATTTCTGGAACCCTACATGCGCACGCAGGCTTGAGTCTGCATGCGCATGCATCATGGCCACGCAAGCAAGTTGATTAGCTTTACTTTCCTTGGCAATGCATCATGGCCGAAGGTTTCCTTGGCTTTACTTTTCCAAAAATAGATTTATTTGCTCATTAAAAGTTATATTTTTCATTTTAACATTTCTCAAGTCAATTTAACATCTGATTGAGCCCTAAACCAACCTTGGATCTTAGAATTTCAGTATCATTGGGGAACGGGGGCCCAAGTCGTAAAGGGTACAAAATGTGATGTCTACAGAAGGGTCTTAAAGGAAGTTATTATTCAATGGAATCGTTGAGAGTTTGGTAATATAGGTTGTACTAAAAGAAAATTATTGGAGGATTTGAAAAGGTTTAATGTTAAGGAAGGGGAGTTTGGACTCAATAATGCGGAAATATGTGAGAGGGTTGAAATAAGGTCCCAAGTGGAACATCTTCTTTCCTTGGATGAGATATCATGGAGGCAGAAATCGAGGATGTTATGTATCAAGAAATGAGATAATAATACTAAGTTTTTCCATAAGTTGGCTAACTCTTATAAAAGGTATAATCATATGAGTTTCTTGGATATGGATGAGGTGGTTTATGAGGAGGAGTTAGAGGTGGCTGCTCAGGTAGTACAGTTTTATAAAAATTTGTATCAAGAGTTAGAGGAGTGGAGGCCTTTTGTGGAGGGTTTGGAGTTTAATCAAACTGCGGGGGTGGAGAGGTGATGGCTTGATAGGAAGTTTGAGAAGGAGGAGATCCTTCAAGTTGTTATAGATATGGAAAAGGATAAATCTCCAGGTCAAGATGGTTTCTCTATGGCTTTTTATCATCATTGATGGAGAGTTATGGGAAAAGATGTTCTACCTATCTTTAAAGATTTTTATCAACATAGTAAGTTTGAAAAATCTCTCAATGCTATTTTCATTGCTTTAATACCAAAAACGAATGATGCCTCCAACATTGGAGATTTTCAACCTATTAGTTTAATGGGGAGTGTATATAAAATATTGGCCAAGGTATTGGAAAATCGCCTGAGAGTGATGTTAGATTAGTTGATATTTGAGTTTCAAAATAACTTTGTGGGCAATAGACAAATACTTGATTCAGCTCTTAAGTATCTGAGAGTGTGGTGATAGCAAAGTGAAGAGTAAGATTCCAAGGGTATTTGTAAGTTAGATATTGAGAAAGCTTATAATCATGTGAATTAGGAGGCTCTCCTGAATTTGTTGAAAAGAATGGGATTTAGGGTAAATTGGTATAATTGGATCCGTATTTGTATATCTATGGTTTAATTTTTTGTTTTGGTTAATGGGTCTTTGGCTGATTTTTTTGGTAGTTCAAGGGGATTGAGATAAGGGGACCTGTTATCTTCTATGTTGTTTATTATTATGATGGAGGTCTTTAGTAGGATGTTGAAGAGAGTGGAGGGAGCAGGCTTACTTCAAGGTTTCAAAGCTAAAGGTTGGCAGGACGGTGGGGAAAGTGTTTCACATCTCTTGTTTGCAAATAATACAATTATTTTTTTAATGCAAAAGTGGAGTAAATCCTTCATATATGTATGCTACTTCTTTGTCTTCAAGATGTGACAAGTTTGAAGGTTAATGTGCATAAGAGTGAAATGGTTCCAATAGGGGAAGTTAGTAATGTGCACATTTTGGTAGAGATTCTAGGCTATAGGGTTGGGACTTTGCCTATGTCTTATCTTAGCATGCCATTGGGGGCTTCTCATAAGTCACCCTCTATTTAGAATCCAATTTTGGAAAAAAATTGAGAGAAAGTTGGCCAGGTAGAAGATGTTGTATTTGTTGAAAGGTGGTAGATTGATGTTGCTTAAGAGTAAGTTGTATAGCCTTCCTACTTTTTTTTATCAGTTTTCACCATTCCTACTCATGTGGCTAACAAAATTGAGAAGCTACAAAGGGACCTTTTATGGGGTGATTCCAAATCACATTTGGTAGGATAATATAAAGTGTGTACTCTTATAGCCAATGGTGGATTAGGAATAAGAAAACTGACTACCTTCAATAAAGCCTTACTAGGGAAGTGGTTGTGGCGTTTTGGGGTTGAGGGGACTTGGATTTGGAGAAGGGTGGTAACTTTGAAGTTTGGTGAAGAGTTGGGGGGGAGGGGTGGACTTCTGAACTGGTTAGGGGTGTTCATGGGTGTAGTTTGAGACGTATCCATTTGGGTTGGAAGGCCTTCAGCAAAAACACTCAATTTGAGATTGGGGTGAGGAATAGAGTGAAATTTTGGCATGATAGGTGGTGTGGGGATCAACCTCTTCAATTGATCTTCCCAGTATTGTACGAGATTGCCACTAATAGAGAGGCCTCAATAGACTTGTCCTTGGCAAGACAGAGGGTGTGGGAAAGGAGAAGTTAGGATGTACGTTTCACTCAAGATCTAAATGATTGGGAATTGGATTTAGTGGTGGATTTCCTTCATATTTTGGAATCCAATACACCTTCTACGGATAATGGGGATCGTATAAGATGGAAGTTGAAGAAGAATCAGGATTTTGACATTCGTTTGTTTTATAATTAATTGGGAGGTTCTTTGACAAGCATTAGGATTTTGTTTTATAGTTAAGGCTCCTCGACGAGTATCATTTTTTACCTGGACCGCAGCTTGAGATAAGATTCTTAGAGGTGATAATTTGAGGCATAGGGATTTTGATTTTGTTCACTGGAGTGCTATGTGTCTTTGTTGTGGGGAGAATGTGGATCATTTGTTACTTCATTGCGAGAAGGCTCATCGGTTGTGGAGTTTTGCTTTTAAATCATTTAGGGTTTTATGGGTCTTGCCAATAATAGTCTCAAATGTTCTCTTTGGTTGGTGGAATTGGTTGGGAAAGCACTAATCAAGTTGGAATTTAGTTTCGTTGTGCTTAATGTAATGTATATGGAAGGAGCATAATCGGCGAATATTTGAGGACTAGGATAGATCAGAGGACCAGTTGCTTGCTTCCTTTAGTGGTTCTCTGTTTGACTAGTCTTGAGCTTAGGGACTCACATCTAGTGATTCCCTCCCCTTGTTCCTCAGTTCTCTCAATGTTTGTAATTAATTTTTTCTTTTCTTTTTTTCGTTTTTCCTTTCTTTATAATTTTTTTGACTACTTTGTGCTCTTAGCATAAGATTGATTTTTAAATATACATCTTTCCTACTTATCAAAAAAAAAACCTAGTTGCTTTATCCACTATTGTAGGAACGTGGTCAGACTTCTTTTTTTGAAGGACAGTAGTTGAAAATCCGCCAGTAAATGGGTTTGAATTTTCTCTCCTGGATGACTTGGGTAGTAGATAACTAATTGAATGTGTTTTATACAGCCTGAGCAGGAAGGCTCGTGCAACAACAGTGCCTGTTTTTGTCGGTCTTTAAGTTTATCCTTGAAGCTGAGTTCATGAATGTTCTTGCAAATGTGCTCCAGTAAACTAGGGTTCACAATAAAGTTTTGGGTCAGAACTGGGGTTTACTCGGAAAATAGATAGTCATTGAGGCAAACAGTTTTGAGGGACTACGATAGAGGCCAAAATGGCCATAGACCACCTTTTTTGGAAATTTTTAGCAAAAAAACACTGTTTCGGAAATAAATGGCAAACTACCACTTTTTCCAGAACTCAAGTTTCAGAAACTCGAGTTCCTCATCAGTTCTGCCACCGTGGCACTGCTGAGTTGGATTTGTGTGATTAAAAAAATTTATGTGGTACTCGAGCTTGGTAAACTCGAGTACCATTTACACAATACTCGAGTACCTTTTATAAAAAAAAAAAAAAAAAAAAAAAATTTACACAGTTCTCGAGTACTGTGTAATTTTTTTTTTTTTTTTTGTTATGTTTTGTTTTTTTTGTTTGAAGATAAACAACAAATAAACATAAAGATAAAAATAAGTAGCTTTTTTATGTTTTTATTTATTTAAATAGAAGCATTGTAAAATATAAAGATTTTAATTTTGAAATATGAATTTAATTTCTACATTAATTAAAATTGTTCATTGTTTTCTCATAAAAATTGTTCACTGTTTTCTGCATAAATTGTTTTTAGCGAATTCAAACTTTTCAACAAATTCAGACTATCTGTACATCTAATTTACACAATTTTATTTTGTACTTTCAAGATTTTATACAATCAACAAATTCGAACAATCTGTACATCTAAATTTTGTTTTTTACAAATTCGAATGATTTGTACATCTAATGTACACAATTTTCTCTTGAATTTTCACGATTTTGTACTTTCAACAAAATCAAATTTCTCAACAAGTCCAGAATATTTGTACATCTAATGTACACAACTTTCCATTGAATTTTCATGATTTGGTACGTTCAACAATTTCGATTTTCCATTAAGATTTCACGATTGTGTACGTTCAACAATTTTGAAATTTTCATCAAATCAAGATGATTAGTACATTAGTACATAGTTTTAAATTGAATTTTCACGATTTTGTACATTTGACGACTTCAAATTTGGAAACAAATTTGGATGATCTATACATCTAATGTAATTAATTTCCCTTAAGTTTACTCAATTTGTTATGTTCTTCAATTTTCATTTGAATTTTCACGATTTTACACAATCAACGAATTCAAACTTTTCAACAAATTCGTACTATATGTACATCTAATGTACACAATTTTTCCTTGAGTTTTCATAGTTTTGTACATTCAACGAATTCAAATTTTTAAACAAATACATACGAATTTTCATTATTTTGTACTTTCAACGAAATCAAATTTCTCAACAAGTCTAGACTATCTGTACATCTTATGTACACCTTCACGATTTGGTACGTTCATTGATTTTCCATCGATTTTTCTAGACTTTCTACATTCAACTAATTCGAACTTTTTTACAAATTCGAATTTTTCGAGGCATTTACCATAGGTGATTTATATGAATCATTCATTTTTCTTTCATGGAGTTTGTCCATTATTCATATGGTTACATATTTAAAAAAACACAAAAACCATTTAAGTGCAATAATTGCGCCAATGCTAAAAACAGTTTATGCAGAAAACAGTAAATAATTTTTATGAGAAAATAGTGAATAGTTTTACTTAATGCAAAAAACAAATTTTATGAATGCGGTAAGCAACTTCAAAAATATAGTAAACATGATGTGTAGAGAGCAAATTTTGTTAACGTAGAAACAGGTTTTACCAATGCAGAAAAACAAATTCGATTATTGTGAAATTTAAACATGAAAAAGCATTCAGATTTGGCTTTTAAATTTAGAAAACACGATTTTACTAGATGTTTTATGAGAAAACAGCGAAAAAATTTTTAAACAGTGAACAGAGAATAATTTACGCAAAAAAGAGAGTGAACAATTTTTTAAATAATGCTGAACAGAAAATAATTTTATGCAGAATGCTGGAAATAGTTTATGCAGAAAACAGTGAACAATTTTTATGAGAAAACAGTGAACAGTTTTACTAAATGCAGAAAATAGTTTTACTTAGTGAACAGTTCTACATTCAACTAATTCGAACTTTTTTACAAATTTGAATTTTTCAAGGCATTTACCATTAGGTGATTTATACAAATCATTAATTTTTCTTTCATGGAGTTTGTTCATTATTCATATGGTTACATATTTTTAAAAAAAAAAACACAAAAACCATATAAGTGCAATAACTGTGCCAATGCTAAAAACAATTTATGCAAAAAACAGTGAACAATTTTTATGAGAAAACAATGAACAATTTTAATTAATGTAGAAATTAAATTCATATTTCGTAATTAAAATCTTTATATTTTACAATGCTTCTATTTAAATAAATAAAAACATAAAAAAAGAAAAGCTACTTATTTTTATCTTTATGTTTATTTGTTGTTTATCCTCAAACAAAACAAAAAAAAAAAAAAAAAAACAAAACAAAACAAAACAAAAACAAAAACAAAAAAATTGTAAATTTTTTTTTTTTTTTTGCATTTTATTTATAAAAGGTACTCGAGCTTGGTATACTCGAGTATTGTGTAAATGGTACTCGAGTTTACCAAGCTCGAATACCACATAAATTTTGTTAATCGCACAAATCCAACTCAGCAATGCCACAGTGGCAGAACTAATGAGGAACTCGAGTTTCTGAAACTCAAGTTCTGGAAAAAGTGGTAGTTTGCCATTTATTTCCGAAACAATGTTTTTTTGCTAAAAATTTCCAAAAAAGGTGGTATATGGCCATTTTGGCCCTACGATAGATCTTCTAAACTATTTAAAAGTTGTACAATTTTCTACGGGAAGATTTAAATGAATATGCATGTTTAGACTTTAGTGGTATACATTAACCATCTATTTTTAAAAACTTTTTATAAAAAAATGAAAAAGTTTTTCATAAAAAGTTTCTTAAAATGACTTACTAGCATATACCCTTGGCATACATTAGGAAAATCCTAAAATAAAAGAGAGATAGTAGTTGCAAGAAATAAAACTAAAAAATAATACGACTTTTGTATTTAAGTGGTTATCCACTTTTCTTTCTTATTGCTGAATGTACAATGAGTAGTTTTCTTGTGACGGTTTTATCTCTTTCTTTACAACAATGCTCTTATTTATAGCCTTTTGAATGCGATTGATTTTAACATATTTACTGAATCAAATGGGACATCATTGGATCACTTTGGTGGCACTAAAAGCTGTAGTTTTACTGCCAAAATTCACACAATGCAAAGCTTTGGCAAGTGTTCATAGCAAAGTCCAGCTAGCACATACAGTAAAATCTAGCTATCAATTATCTATATTTCCAACTCTTATTTAATAGACATATAATTTTGTTTTGATAATTAATTATTTTTTTCAATAAAAATACATAAAAATAGTTATACAATTTATCGCGTAATAGATTGAAAGAACTCTACAGTGGATGCAAGACTTTAGACTTGGGAATTCTAGAATTTGTATACAAGATGAGATTATTTTTTTGGTCATATCAGAGGATTTGGTTTTAAAGAGGCTGGGGCGCATAATTAATATTAATAGAACCAGGATTTCGAGCCCATTTTGTCTAAACAGTCCAAATAGGATATGGATCAGTGAAGGAGCAGGATCGGAGTTGGATTGTGGTATAATCGGTAGGATTGCATTGATACTGCCATCCAGTCCTTTGTGTGTGAGTGCGTGTGTGGTTTTTTATTATTATTTGAAAATAAATAAAAGGGTTTTGGCCGCTCATTAAAGCATTCACATCTAGAAATTTAAAAAATATGGACTTTGCATCACTAAAAAACCACCTTATTTATTTTATATAACCATTTTTATAATATATCATACATCTCATTTTTTATTTTTTATTTCTTTATATCAAAATAATACTATTTTACAAACACACTAGCAACAAAAGGGAACAAAAAAAAAATTTTGTAGCCAAACTCAAGCAAGAGTGTGTCAGACATTAGAGGAGAGAGAATAAAACGGGAATCAAAGAAGTATTTTTTTTTTTTGCAATATGCATTACTAGATGTGGGTATTATTTAGTAGTGTTATCTATTTTGCATCTGTTGGGGATATGTCTTATTGGATGCAAAATGTCTAAGCATTTCTTTAACAAAAAAACAAAAAAAAAAATCTCAAGATCATGTAACTTTGGACAAATTTTGACTACAAACTTTGTTGAAATTTAAGGATACAACAACTCTCACTAAAAAAATTAATATAGATGCATATTTTGAAAATCTGTCTGTTAAATTGCATGTTCTTTATATTTTAATACACATATCAAATTTCGTGTCAATCAAATATTATTTACTATTTAATTCATAAATTTATCTTTTATGCATATTTTTAAACTTCAAAAACTTGAAATTTAATCATTTGATTAATAATATATGTTAGGACATATGTGTTTCACTTGTTAAGAACATATGTCATGATTTTATGTAATTGGCTTATCCTTTGACAAAACGCACTTTACTTGTATTTGGGTAGATTTAGGATGTTTTAAATACTTCAAGAAACCTTGTTTCAAGATCAAGTATTGAGGCTTTCAAGTCTGTTCAAGAAAACAAGTTCAGAGTGCAAAATCATTAAAGCTCGACAGCTGCATCTATCGAGCTTAAGGAAGTTGTTCTTCATTTGGTGTGCTCGACACCTGCTCGACAGCTGCTATCTGTCGAGGTTTAAGATTTTCAGAATTCCAATCTGATTTTCTTGGGATCCGTGAATATGTCTTTGGGCCTTCTTTTCTCCTAAACCTAGACATATAAAAGGATCGGTTTAAGGGTCGTCAAAGTGTTCACAAGTTGCACAAGCTTTGAGCAAACTCTGTTCAAGCAAATTGTGACTAGAGACGAAGTTCTTACCCTAGTTCATCTCTTTCTCTTGAAGAAGTTGTTGTGTATGTGTACCGTAGGGTTTTGTGACCATGCATCTTCTTGATCTTCATCGTGTGGATGAACTGAAAAACTTTGCAACCAACAATCTTCTTAGTTGATGATTGAACTCGCGTACTAGGATCTGCGCAATTGGTTAGTCACGTACTAAGAGTCGTGCATCTGAAAGGGGAACTATCACTACAAAACTGTCACTACAGAACTGTCACTACAGAACAAGTCCAATTGGGTATTGGGGTAAGGGTTCAACTGTAGGTTGGTAAGGTACTGGGATTCCTTTACTTGAAACCGCTTGTTGTGATAATAGTGGAGTTTCGGGAGTGGTAACCTGAAAATCACCCGGTGGGGTTTTTGCCGTTAAGTTTTCCCCATTTGTAAACAAATCACCGTGTTATTTATTTTCCGCTGCATTATTAGTTTATTGGTGATTTATTTGTGCTACCACGCGTTTGCATGTTAAATTGATTAATTAATAACTTGGCTAATTAATTAATTAATTTCTATCACAAGGGGTCATTCAGTTTGTGGCCTATTAAGTGGTATCAGAGCAGGCACACTCTGATTAGATTAATCTTTGCTGTGTTGATCCATTGACCCCTGTTTGTCATGGATAGAGGACAGTCATTAATCATACCTCATTTATTTGATGGCACTAACTATGCATACTGGAAAGTACGCATAAGAGTTTTCTTGCAGTCTTTAGATGAGAAAGTGTGGCAAGCTGTAGAGATAGGCTGGACTAAGCCTACAAAAGCGCCAGCCGACTGGGATGATGCCAAGATTAAGGCGGCAAACTTCAACAGCAAAGCTTTAAATGCATTGTTCAGTGCTGTCACCAATGAGGAGTTCAAGAAGATATCCTCCACTGAAACTGCCAAGGAGGCTTGGACCATTCTCCAGACAACCTATGAGGGTACGAAGGCTGTCAAGGACTCAAAGTTTCAGAGGCTCACGACAATCTTTGAAGAGATAAAGATGGAGGAAGATGAGTCTTTCGATGAGTTCTATGCCAAGCTAAAGGACATAGTGAACTCAGCCTTCAATCTTGGGGAAACCATTCCTGAACCCCAGATTGTGAGGAAAGTGCTCAGATCTCTGCCCGAGAGATTTCATGCCAAGATTACGGCAATAGAGGAATCAAAGGATATTGACAAGATTCCTCTGCTGAGCTGGTTGGAAACTTGCAGACCTATGAGCTGGGGTTGACAAGAATAGGCAAGTCAAGTAAAAGCAAAAGTATGGCACTGAAGGCCAAGAGCAGTGAAACAGATGAATCTTCTGATGATGAAGATTCCAAGATGAAGTCCTACATCACCAGGCAGTTCAAGAAGTTTATGAAGAACGCCAATGGAAAAGGTTTCGACAAGGACCGTAGGCAATCCAGTTCTTCTCAGTTTAAAGGCCAAGACAAAGGGAAAAAGGATGCTAAGGAAGGTGGTCAGTACACTGTTCCCTCAGGACCTAAGTGCTTTGGGTGTCAAGGCTTCAGTCACATGAAGCATGAGTGTCCTACATACCTCAAGAGCATTGGAAAGAGCAAGGCACTTGCTATTACCTTGAGCGAAACTGAGCTTGAGGATGATTCCGACAATGAGGATGACAGAATCTTAAATGCCTTCACGGCCACAGTCAATCCTACTGATGGGATTGTTGAAGATGTGGTTGAAGAAGAGGAACTGGTGGAATCTAAGTTTGAGAAGATGGATGATCAAGATGACATCCATACAGCCTATGAGAAGCTGTATAAGCTTTCTGAGAAGCATGAGAAATTATATAGGCTAACCACTAAGAAGCTCAGTGATGTGGAACTTGACCATGAGGAGCTTTCCACAAAGTTTGATAAGGCTAATCAGACTATTGGAGCACTGAGATTCGAGAACAATTTCTTGGCTGAGAAGACCAAGAAGCTTAAAGCGGAACTGTTTCAAGTCAGAGCTCAATTGGAGAGGACTTCAAGCGCAAAGCTGGATGAGATGCTAAGCATTCAGAAATCTGCTTCAGATCAAACAGGCTTAGGGTATGATCTTTCTTCCTCTAATACTACTTCTTCCAGTACTACTGTTTTTGTTCCTCCTGCTAATAATGTTAAAACTGAGAACAATGAGATTAAAACTGAATTAGCTAGTGAGAACTTAGACAAGAGTAAATCTATCTTAGGAGCCCCCCCCCCCCCCCCCCAAGCTTGAGAAGAAAGATGTTAAAAACCCTAGGGCTAAGAAGGCTAACTCTCAAAAGCCTAAACAAAAGAAGCAGCATCTCTGTCATCATTGTGGAGCTGCCGGTCATACTCGACCAAATTGCTACAAGTGGCTTGCCACTCAACAGAGCAATGGCATGATAGCATCTGAGAACCAAAACCAACTTCAATCCTCTCTTACTCCCCTTGGTGATCTTCTCAAAGCTCTCATGTTCCTTTCGAACTTGAACGGTTTTAATTCTTCCCCTTCACCGCCGGTTCAGGGTTTGCTAGACGGAAAGGTTCTTCCAAGGTGTGGAAGGAAAAGGGCTCCAAGTGATTCTGTCACTTTTCTCTCTCTCTTCTTGTTTTTATGTGTGCATTACTTATATGTTTTGCTTTCATGTTTTGAGTCAGTCTAGTTTTTATGCTTTGTTTGTTTAACATATTTTTGTTTGGTTATTTTTCAGTTTTTGCTTTGTTTTGTTTTTCTTTATATAAAAAAAAAAAAAAAAAAATTTAATTTTTAAAATAAAAAAATTGAAAAATCAGAAAAATACAAAAACAGTGTGTGTTTTGTTTACTTTGGTACTTGTGTACCTTGGATGGCCATTGAAACAAAGTCTTCTAAATTTTGTATCATTTGTAGCTTAGATAAGCATCTCTATGCACAACTAAGCAAGTGAGCTTTGTGGCTCATATTTGTGATGAGTAAGATTAAGTTGTCTCTTATACTTAACACTCATATCACTCTTTTTTACGGGAATGACTAAAAAATCCTAAGAGAAAGGCATAAAGAACCATCTCACCACTGTTACCCGCCAATCATAATAAGACACCTGTATGCTTCGACATAGTAAAAGTGCAGTGTCAATGACATTTGTGTGCTTAGGCATAGCAAAATTTGAATGTCAAATATCATTGGGTAATTCTTTTCTCTCTCTAATAAGCCCATGCTTGATATGTTTAAAAGAAAAATATGCAAAGAAAAATCCAAAGCAAAAAGATCAAAAATGCTTTAAAAATGATTGCAAGCGTGTATTCTAGGAGATATGGGAGTTATAGGATGTACCTCAAAGGTAATAGTCCCCATCAAGCAGTTATGATTGTGTGTGAGTTAAAGTGATTTTCTCATATCTCAAATCGTTATAACATGCATACACTTATGCAATCTTGCGATGTTTTTCACACACAACACGCAATATTCTTTGCTATTCTTAATACATGTGCAGGTACAATGTGATTTGGCCATCACGAGGTTTTACATGTATTAATGTATGCTCACTAAACTGTCTAGACTTGTTTTTGAAATATAAAATTGGTTAGACTTGTTTAGTGTGTGTGTGTGTGTGTTTTTGGATATCCATGTGCTTAAATTTTCATTTGAGAGATGATTTTGAGAGCTTAATATGTTGATTGGATCGTTGGTTGAGTTGCATGTTGGATTGCATTCATGATTGTGTTTTCACATCTCGAAAAACTGTTTTTAAAAGATGGCTCGACACCTCCTCGATACCTCCTCAATAGCTGGCTATCTGTCAAGCTTCCTTAAGCTTTCTCTTATTGCAATCTCACTTGCACCTCGATACCTGGTGGATCTATCGAGATTGGGTCCGTATGCTCGATAGCTTCTCGATACCTGGTGGATCGATCGAGCTTCTGTTCTAAAATCTGGTGTGTTGATCCTCGATACCTCCTCGACACCTCAACTATCGACGAGTATTTCCTCGACACCTCCTCGACAAATCCCTCGATACCTGTCGATACCTGCATCTATTGAGATTTACTAGCTTTCCTATATAAAGCCCCTGCGCGATCCGGATCTCATTTCCATCAATCTCTCTCTCAATACTTCTCTGTTTCTCTCCCAAAAACACTCCAATCTCACTCCTATCTTGGTTCCTAAGGATTTTCCAAGGTTTTTCAAGTTTTTCTTCACTTGGTAAGCTTCTAATCCTTTCTCATTTCATGCATTTCATGTTTTGAAACCTAAGATTTGGGGTTTTTGGAAATTTTTGGGGTTTTTCAAAATTGATGAGATTTCATTAAAATTTTGGGTTGGGTTTTCACTTAAATGTGTTTAAAACCTCATACATTGCAACACATTAGCATTATAATGGTATTACCATGCATTTAGATGTGTGCTATATGTTTGTGTGCTAATAGGTTTGGATTGGGCTGAGCCATGATGCAATTTCCTTTGCATGTCACATGTTCATGCATTTCCCATGCATATGTACTTCTTTTCAATATATTTGATATATTTGAAAATGTTTGGGACTTTTCTGATTGTCTTTCTTTCTCTCTCTCTCTGTTGTTTACGTTAGTCATGTCTATGGCACCTAAGCGTAAATCTACTCCAGCCCGAAATCCTCTTCATTCCAGTGCTTCTTCTTCGTATGATCCTACCCTATCTCATATTTGGTTCCGTGATGATGATACCTTTAAGGCTTTTTCAGAGAACTTTTCTAGACGAGGCATTCATTCGGAACGCCAAGTCATCTTGACGGATTTTGCCGATACCGACCTTCCTTCTGTCATTTACAGTAGGGGATGGGAGTCACTGTGTGACATCCCGGTCACCTGTCCTCTCGTGCTTATCTAGGAGTTCTACTCCAACATACACAGGATTGATCGGTCAGTACCTTTTTTCTTCACTCGCGTTCGGGGTACGCACATTCCTATCACACCGCAATTGGTTGCGGATGTGTTTCTGGTCCCTAGGATAGAGTTTCCTGACTATTCTGGTTGTGAGCATCTAAGGACTGTGTCCAGGGATGAGCTCATGTCTGCTTTCTGTGAGCGCCCTACTACTTGGGGTGAGCGTCTTTTTACACCATGTCGACCTTTTACTAAAGATCCTAGATTCATGAACATGGTGATGACTTTTGTTTTGCATCCCCTCTCTTACTATAACTCCATCACAGAGCCTCGTGCTCGGTTTTTGTTGTCTCTTCTTAAGTATCTTACCATAGACTTCCCTTCTCATTTCATTCTGTCTATTATAGATGTTCATCTAGATTCGGCGACCCGTGATAAGCTCATCTTTCTTTCCGCTATCACGAGGATTCTACGCCATTTTTTTGTTTCTTTTCCCTCTTCCAACCACTTTACCGTCATGTGTGCCATAGATTACGCTATTGTTAAACGTAGTGAGGCCCAACTTCGGTCACGGCAGTCGGATTCAGCAGCTCCTTCCTCCCGTTCTGCTCCATCCCGTTCGACTCCATCCACATCGGCTCCTTCTTCTTCTTCGGGCAATGTGTCTCTAGGAGATATCATGGCGCAGCTGCAGCGCATGGATGCTCGCCTCGATACACTCTCTACGGAGTCGTTTCAAGTGAATGTTCGTGTCGGTCGTATTACACAATGACAGGCGTCTATGGGTGGCTTTGCTCCTGAGGCTACTCCTTCACCACCTTCTCCCATGGCTTCTGCTTCTGAGGATGATGATGATGGTGATGCTAGCTCTGCCGATGAGATGTCTACTTGACACTCTTACCCTTTGTCATTCGTGACAAAAAAGGGGAGTAGTTTTGGTATGAGAGTAGTCCATCTTAGGGGGAGAGTTAGTACAAGACCATTTTGTTAGGGGGAGTGTTGATACATTTTTTAGGGATGTAGTGAGGATAGTATGTATCTTTTCTTTTCTTTCTTTTCAGGTATATTACTCTTGTACATGAGGTCTTGTGACCATTTCTAGATATACATTGTACTTATCTTTTTATTTATATTGATGTATGTTTTCTTTCACCTACCACTTCATGTTTTGTTTCTTTTCTCTCTTTATACACATGTTTCTTATACTTGTATGTAATCTATTATTTCTATTTCACACAACAATGCCTTGATGAGTTTTGTTTAAAGTGTTTCAGAAATACAGGTTGTCAAAGTCTACTCGCCATAAACTCTCTTCTTGCAAAGTTTTTCAAGAGTTTGTGTTAGGATAGATTTTATTGTATTCAACAAGTGAATATGAGTTGAGTGATTTATGACTTCTCTCATATGTTCATTTGTTTGTTGTGGTTTTGTCACGGATTGCCAAAAGGGGAGATTGTTAGGACATATGTGTTTCACTTGTTAAGAACACATGTCATGATTTTATGTAATTGGCTAATCTTTCGACAAAACGCACTTTACTTGTATTTTGGTAGATTTAGCATGTTTTAAATACTTCAAGAAACTTTGTTTCAAGATCAAGTATTGAAATTTCCAAGTCTGTTCAAGAAAACAAGTTCAGAGTGCAAAATCATTAAAGCTCGACAGCTGCATCTATCGAGCTTAAGGAAGCTGTTCTTCATTCGGTGTGCTCGACACCTGCTCGACACCTGCTATCTGTCGAGGTTTAAGATTTTCAGAATTCCAATCTGATTTTCTTGAGATCCGTGAATGTGTCTTTGGGCCTTCTTTTCTCCTAAACCTAGACATATAAAAGAATCAGTTTAAGGGCCGTCAAAGTGTTCATAAGTTGCACAAGCTTTGAGCAAACTCTGTTCAAACAAATTGTGACCGGAGACGAAGTTCTTGCCCTAGTTCATCTCTTTCTCTTGAAGAAGTTGCTATGTATGTGCACCGTAGGGTTTTATGACCAAGCATCTTCTTGATCTTCATCGTGTGGATGAACTGAAGAATTTTACAACCAACAACCTTCTTAGTTGGTGATTGAAGTCGCGTACTGGGATCCACGCAATTGGTTAGTCACGTACTAGGAGTCGTGCATCTGAAAGGGGAACTGTCACTACAGAACAAGTACAATTGGGTATTGGGGTAAGGGTTTAACTGTAGGTTGGTAAGGTACTGGGATTCCTTTACTTGTAACTACTTGTTGTGATAATAGTAGAGTTTCGGGAGTGGTGACCTGAAAATCACCGGATAGGGTTTTTGCCGTTAGGTTTTCCCCATTCGTAAACAAATCACTGTGTTATTTATTTTCCGCTACATTATTAGTTTATTGGTGATTTGTTTGTGCTACCGCGCATTTGCATGTTAAATTGATTAATTAATAACTTGGCTAATTAATTAATTAATTTCTATCACAAGGGGTCATTCAGTTTGTGGCCTATCAATATACCTATTGATCTTTAATCCTCTGGAAATTTTTCAAGTATAAATAATATAAGAAGAAAATATAATCCAATAATGGATTTGTCAAAATTCATATCTAATAAATTTGAATGGTGGCTTTGTAGCTTTAGTTTACAACCAAGTATGTAAACAAAAGATCTCACTTCATTCTTCTAATTTGAATTACAGTCTTTCTTTTACTTCTCCAATATAATTCCTATAGCTTTAGTCAATTTATACTTTTAACTATAATTTTCTTCTTTTTCTTACATAAATTTATTTTTATTTCTTTCCATATAGCGATTTTTTATGATGAGTATTGTCAAAACTCTTTTAATTAAGAGTTTTTTTTGGGGGGGGGGGGGGGGGGGGGGAATAATTCAATGTTTATAGTTAAAATGCATGTAGAATATTAGCATATTTGCATGTGGGTCTATGAGTTTTTTTCTTTATTGTAAAGGGTTTTTAAGTTATTTTATTTATGGTGACAATACAAAAATTTATAATTTAACATTATATTTTGGCTTCATAATTAAAGAAAAATTTTTGGTTTTAGTTAGTTCAATTGGTAAAATCTCTTATAGTTGAATAAAATATTTAAGGTTCAATCCCCGTCTACACTAAAAATCAATTAGTGTTTTGGTCTTACGATAAATATCAATCATTAAAAGCGGACATAGGTTGAAAAAGATGCCATAAGTTAAGAAAAAAAAAAATTTGTCCTCATTTAGACTAATTAATAGATAGGTGATCGTTGTAAGTTTCTTTAAAAACATTCTCCTCTCTCCCCGTGTGTGTGTGTGTTACAAATACTTAGGGCTCGTTTGGTAACGTTCTAGTAACGTTGTTTGTATTTTTTAGAAATACGTGTGGGTAAAAAAACTGTGTAGAAATACATGTAATATTATTTAAAAACTGAAAACTGTTACTTAAAGTGTCATACCAAACAGCCCCTTAGTATTCTCAAAAGAAAAAAAAAAAAAAAAAAAAAAGTGGGTTAATCCCATATTAAAAAATGAGTATTAGCTAAAGAAGTTTAAAGTCTGTAATGTATATCCAAGAGTTAGTCCCTTTTGGATATACACCACTGTAAGATTCTTTAAAAACCTTCTATTCTCTCCCCATGTGTATGTGTTACAGATAGTTAGTATTCTAATATATATATATATATATATATATATCTAGGAGATCACAGATTGGATTACATCACTATTTTTCATTGGTTTTTTTTATTTTCTTATGAATTTTAGTCTAACTTTTCTTATATTTGTTTTCAAACATGATGGATGAATTTAATCTAAACAATCATAGCTATTAATTACTTTATTATGGTGTCACAATGTAAAATTTAAAAACATTTTCCTTTGTTTATGTATTGGCAATTTGGTACTTGACTCCTAATTAATGAAGGGTGGTTGCAGTGGGCCCAATAACTGAGAAGGTAGAATGGACTGGACTGCAGGCCAGAAACAAAAAAATTTATGGTACCACATTGGACAAATCACTGACATGTTACTTGAGTTCGTGGGCCACAAATTCTGTTTATTGTTGTAACGTTTTTGTTGCTTGGGTTGAATGGAATGGAATAGCCCTTTGTTACTTGTTAGTTTTTCCTTAATTTTACCATCCAAGCTAAGCATTATTGTGCCTTTTGAACAGAGTTGTGTATGAAAGGTAGCATTAGGCAAATGTGAACATACATATTCCTTTTTTGCTTTTACTTTTACATGTTAAAAGCTTACTTGGATTTCTCAGCAAAAAAAAAAAAGCTTACTTGAATTCCAAATTATTCACATGAATTCCAATCCATGAAGCAGTACTATATATGTTCCTAAATATCCTTGATGAAGGTACACTGAGCAATCAATCCCCGGAGATAAATGCAACTCATGAAGAAACACTCCGGAATTTTACTTTGGAGGTACATGGTACACCCTCTCATGTCAATGAAAATTATAGTTGCAGGGTATGGGATTGTCATCTAAAAAGTATTTTAGTATAGACCACGCAAAGTACTCAGGAGTCATCACTATCAAAATTCAAAAACATTGTCTTTGCTTTGGCTCCTTTGTTAAAGTTGTCTAGTCTATGAACTATGGATAAGCGCATACAGGCCCACAAGCCACAGGGGTAGTAACGATTACTTCATATATAGCTAGGAGCAAGCGTGGAGGTTGTCCCCATCAAAGGGGTTTCATCATTTTTAATTTTTAAATTTTTTTTCATTTCATGCACTGCCTATGACTTAGGTGATGGAACATGACAGAATAAAGTTTTTCACTTGGTACTTTGGTACAATGTTGGTGGTTGTGTGTCTGTTATTTCTGGACTTACGCATCTAGCTCAACTATTACACATGTAGAGCTGATTTAAGAGGACAATTCGGGTCCCATACATGGTCACTCTTTTTGTTTTGGTTAAGCCAAATTGTAATACAGATGAACCTACAGGGTAATTGTGTTATCTTTATAGTATTAATATTGATTTTCTTTTACCTGGGAAAAAAAACACGAAGCTTGGAACCAGTTAGGCTTAAAAAAAGACAATGATCAATTGTCAAATCTTGAGACACAAGGTAATGATGAATCATTGAATTATGCTACCAAAAAAGTTTTTTTTTTTTTTTTTCCTTGATTTCGAGAATGACAATTAATTGTCCACTAATAAGAGTTGCCCAAACCAAACAAACTTAGGGGGAACTCAACTTTTAATTCAGGGCGTTCCTAGTCAAACAAAGCCAAAGCTTGACAACCAATCTCAGTTCGACTCATATGCAATATCCCTAAGCTTTGATAAAGAAATTGTAAGCATTTTAGTTGACAAGGTACGCTTAATTGACTTTCCTTAAGATGACATTTGGTATCTCCTGGATTAACTTTTACTCAATCTAGTCAAAATCAAAAACTTATGATACGCCTAAGATGGAATTAGTAGTTCCTTTGGAAAAAAAAACACAAAAACACAAAAAAACAAAATCAAAAGTAACAGCTAGCTAGCTATGACATGCATACTTTAATATATATATATATATATATATATATATATATATATGCGTAAAAGTTGCATAATCAAGTATTGAAATAAACACTTTTATGGTGAATGTAAGTTATGATTGCTTTGATCTTACGGGGTTGTGAGTGTGACCATGGAAAGTGAGGGACTTGGTCCTTAAGTTGGGTCCCAAGTTTTTCCCCTCGAAGTGCTGAGGAATCACTTTGAAAGATTCAATGTTAGTACTATAGCCAAGTCCAATGGCTTTAACTTTAAGTCATGAACATTTGTCATCTTTTTAGTTTTATTTTTTGGACTTTTGAGGGTTTGTTGTCGAGGAAAAGGTTGCTAGACCACGAGTGAGTTTCCCGTGTCCGTTACACTCAGTTTTTGTGATTTCTTATTATTCCTTTACCTTTTGGCTTCACTTTTCGTGCATGTGACAGGAAGATTCATCCGTTTAGAACTTCCTTTAAAAAAATAAAAAATAAAAAAGAAGCTGAATATATTTCAACCTTTTTCTAGGAGGAAGGAGCTAATTTAGTAGCAATATATCTAGAGTTTTGTAATTTATGTTGTGTGATTTACGAAATTAGGTACAAACCTCTCCTCCTGCATATAATTACCTTCTAATTAGAAGGATGACGCATATATTTACTTGGAGTCTAATTAATGTATACTCTTAAGGCATATATTAATCATCTATTTTTGGAAACATTTTATAGAAAATTGAAAAACTATCAAAAAAACCATTGCATACCCTTGGTGCAATAATCGCTCTACAAATATAAGTACTTGTGGGATGTGGAGAGACAAGAGCCGAGATTCAAGTCTCCAAGAGGGCGCTTCACATACATATACATTTATATTATATTAGAGTAGAATTTTTATCTTATATCAAAAAAATTAGTAACCTTTTCATTTTTTGATAAAAAAATTTTCTAAAATTGTTTACTAATATATGCCCTAAGGGCATATGTTAATAAAACCCATTTACTTAGGGCATATGTTAGTAAAACTCATTTACTTATATGAGATGTCTTCTTGTTTGCTTGAGGTCCTTTTTGAGAAACCTATATGTAGATACTAATAAATTCTACTAGGACCTTGTATTGGAACATACTTAAGAGTGGTATGTATTTGTATTATACTATCATGACTCATAAGTAGGATGGAACTAATCCTATTGGTATTTTGAAAATTTTTGATATACATTACTTGAAAATTTTCTTATAATAAATAAAGTTTTCACTTATAAAAAATTGTAAATGACTTATTTGTTATAAGTGTTTCGTATGACGTTTTAGTTGTTGGCTTATTTGAAACCCACAAATATGAGATTGAGATTTTAGGATTTGGAGGATTTTTTTTTTTCTTGTGTTTTTTCCATCAACAAGATCACTTGACAATTGAGCATTATTATTAATTAATTAATTAATTTTATATATAAATATATATATATATATATATATATATATAGCTTTCTTTTTTTTGGAGGGGGTATATATATTTATCTTGATGATATAATCAATTATTCAATTCATTTTTCAATTAGACCTTACTCTATAGCCTCTTTAGTGGTTATTATTCCCTTGGTAGCTCAACGTACTCTTTACCTCTTATGCGTTCATAGAACAAGATTTTAAATTCTTAATTACAATAATTTTTTTAATGATATAATTATTACAAGTGGGGGCACAAGACTTTAAATTCTCTATTACAATAAATTTATTTTTATATATAGTTCAATTATTACAAGTGAAGAATGGGGGATTTGAACCCCAACTCTGTTTATAATTGAGTCAAGCCAATGCCACTAAGTTACATGGCTCTTGGCCTTATTTACAAAAAGGAAATCATAACCCTAATGAACATATAGTGGAGTTGCTCATTCTTAATTAGTTTGAAACTACATCTTTGAGAGAAATGTGAATCTTTTTAGAATTGATAATATTTGTTGGTTAGTAAGCAAGTTTTATTTGTAAGAATTCGGAAAATCATGAAAAAATAGTATTGAACATGGAATTTCATCATTCTGGGCATAGTATAGGTTGATATTTGGACTTTAAAAATAATAAATTGTGATATTTTTTGAATTGTGTCAATGGCTAGTAAGGATTAGAAAATCAATAGTCTACCATTTGTTTTTTATATAGTGGTTATATTTACTTTTCCAATTTCTATTGCAACTAGGGAATGAGCATTTTTTTTCAATCATGAATATATAATGAGAACTAGATTTCACAGCAAAATGAAAGAGGTTATTCTAATAGAGTAACAAGATTTAAAAGAATATCAACTTATCATAAATGATTCAATTAAATGTACTAAGAAATGGTTATTTGTGTCTTTTACTTTGTTCATATTTTGCTAATATTGGAATAAATATTAGTTTAATTTTTCATATATTAAATTCAGTTATAAATTTTAGTTTTTTTTTTTTTTTTTTTTTGAAAAAAAAAAATTGGTTCATGTTTTGGCTCTTCTAATGCAAATTCTTGGTCCTGTCCCTACTCAAAAGGGCAACTTCTTGACATTGTTTAGTGCATATCCTTCTGTCTTCTATTGATTATGTCGGACTTGCCATCGCAGATAATACTTTAAAAACGATAAGTTTGTGGTTTAAGAATGTGATTTTCAATTCATTGCTTTACAAACTTAATTATTCATTCCCGTACATTGGTGACAAGATTTGAGAGACAAGCCACCACAAAGTGCTCACTTCATGAAATGAATCCTGTAGTTCCTGATTGATCAATTCCATTCTGTAAGTGCTACCAAGTACCAATGTGCTATATATGCCTATATTAGTGCCAAAGCAAGGACTCTATCAAAATCCCTTGTAGGGACCATAGGAAATATTGTCTGTCCTCTTCTTTGTAGAGCTGTAAAAAAGCTATTGTTATTGAGTCCTATAGCCCACAAAGATCAGTACTGCATATATGAGATTGAGATTGAGATTGAGATTGAGATTGAGAGGATACAAAAGCAAAACAGCCATGCTCTTCTTTGTGAGTACTTTCCGACTCTATAAAAAGGCATTTTGGGATATATGAATTGAGGAACTTCACGTCCTTTGTTGTGTTGATGTCAAGGTGAATTGATCAAGCTCTTAAAAAAGACGAGTGAAAGAGCCTAACCCTAAGATGTGATACTAAAAATGCTTTCACTTTTTGGTACTCGATCGTAGCTCTTTTATTCCTCCTATGTTGTTGTTTGTACGTTCCACCTAGCGAAGAATATATATGCAAAATTGTATGGCACGTCACAGCAGTAGGAAAAGCTCTTTGTTGTGAGTGACACGACACACTGCAATCCCGAGTGTACTTGCCATTCCTTTTCCTTTGGTAGGATTTCATTTCAATATATTTAGCTATCTTTTGGCCTAGGACTCTATAACGATACCGTTCTCAAGCATATTTGAATTGATGCCAAATGACATTGCTCACCATGTAAGAACAATATATCAAATCATACAAAATTTTTCTCTACTTTTTTTCCAGATCCAGTTGTTGAAATAATTATTTTAATAAAAGTAATTTTAGTGATTGATTTTGTAAAAATAAGGTTGTTCTAATCACAATTTATCATCTTTAACCTTTTATATAAAATAAAGCATAACCTTTGTGAAAATTAGGTTTCTTTTTTTTTTTTTTTGAGAGAGAGGGAGAAAAATTAGGTTCCTATCTATTAATGACTTGATTATTAATTAAGAAGAGCTATAATTATTAGTTAAGAAGAGCTAGATTACATATTTATGTAAAAGATTATTCACATTCTATGTTATGACAAACTAATAAAAGTAATTAGATAATTACCTATGTTTGAAGGCATTTAGTACCAACAACTTTGTAATTCAACTTATACTTTTTAATTTTTTCAAGGAAAATATTTAATGTCTATAGCTTCTTGGTGACTCTACCGTTTGATCTTTGAAAAAACATAAGTGAGTGCTTATCTTTATGTAGATAGTGACTGACAGTACTCCATTTCTTTTTACTAAATTCTGGCTATTGCCCTCTAGGGTTTTACCACTTTAATCACTTCATATGAAACATAATCACATGATAACAGTAGCACATAGCAACCAAAAAAAAAGGGGGGGTTAAGCAAGAACACTGTAATTTGCACTTACGAGAAAACATAGCAGCAAGGAAGATAATTATTATGTAGTCCAACAGAGTGAGCGTGGATAATTAAGCATCATATAATGTCTTAGCTTGGAAAAGAATTCAGACATCCCTAGCATTACTTTTGGGGTGAACCACTTGAATCTGTTTAATCCTAAATCCCTAATACTACACACGAAAACGGTACTCTAGCTCCGCACGTGTGTTTATAATTGCAAGTTCCAACTATTTCCTACCTATAATTGATCATAACCTTTTACATGGAACATCGATATTTAATGTGTTCAGATGCTAAAATTACCAGCAATTTTATAATATAAAATAAATAAATAAACAAAACAAAAGACTTATAAACTGATGAGATAATAAATGTATATACTTGATATCACATTAAAAAAAAAAAAAAAAAAAAAAAAAAAAAAAAAAAAAAGAAACGTACCTAGTATACAATTCTTCTACTTTTGTGAGGCATATATAGTACTAACACTTGTTGATCCTAACATC
Source organism: Quercus robur (assembly GCF_932294415.1). Classification (NCBI taxonomy): domain Eukaryota; kingdom Viridiplantae; phylum Streptophyta; class Magnoliopsida; order Fagales; family Fagaceae; genus Quercus; species Quercus robur. The sequence continues at coordinate 39,764,804 of NC_065534.1, read as the reverse complement.
ACTCTAAGGTTTCCCAAAAAAAATCATCATCACTCCAAGAGTAATACATAATTACATAGTACACATGACATGATAATAAGTCAGTGCAAAGGCCACGAACTTTTAAAATGGGTAAACCACTTGCATATCTATACATAAGTACATATCCCAATATATAATCACAGATGATACTTCATCTCTGGTTTCACTAAATTCCAATAGCATCTGTTCAAAGAGAGTATCCATGACACTCAAAATTTTTGTTTGTAGTTTGTACTAATTGAGAAATTATAAGGTTCTCATTGTGGACAAGTGACGTGATCCATTATTCCACTAAAAGACTCCCACCTGTTTAAAATTGTTGAGTTAGAAAAAAATTTTAAACAGAAACTGATTATTGATTCAGCAATTTTAAACAAGTGAGAATCTTTTAGTGGAATGGTGGACAAGTGACGTGGTCTACTAAAGGACTGTATAATTTCTCATACTAATTAATACATGGAATGTATTTCTTTAATTATTATATATGGCAAAAAACTAATTTCACGCTAACATGTGCACAGGTTCATCGATCCCCATATGGTTTAAAATATAAACATGAGATCATTAACTTTTCAGTAAGCCACTTGCATCTATTTTAAATTCCAATACCAGTAACAATACACTATGGTTTTATTAAATTCTAAATATTCCATTATTATTATTATTATTATTATTATTATTATTATTATTATTATTATGTATAAACAGTATCAGCATTGATTAACAATTAGACTGCCTTCTACCAAAAAAAAAAAAAACAATTAGACTGCCTTAATTAAATCTCCTACCAATCAAACTCTGGAGTTGAGGAAGGGAAAATAAAAAAGAAAATGTTACAATATAAGGTCGCTAGCTTCCAGTTGTAACATCACCCACCTTTTTCATTGCAAGTCGTAGCACATAATTTGGGCAAAAGCCTAGCCACGCAATTAAAGATGAGACTCAATTGGTTGTGTTATGCTTCGAAGTAATTTTTTAACAGCAAATCCGATTGCATATCTTTTAGTAAGGCCAAACTTTAACCAATCAGAAGGGGTATTTATATATATATTATAACAAAATCAGAGATTAAAGAAAAATTAAAAAGAGAAACTGACTGCCTCAATGAGAACAACATTCCATATATATATGGTCCCGATCGACCACTAAGGGGCAATTGATTAAGTTGTTCAATCATGTTTGAACACGCGAACTACTTAACTATATATATATATATATGACCAAAATTTCATTGGGTCATGGTGACTAAGGAATGAAAGGATGGTTCAACCCTGAGCACTTTGCTTTTAATTACTTTATGCAATTTTATTACATATATATATATATTTAAGCTTCTTTTAGAGGATGATTTCCACTAGAGACCGAGTTTAAGATAGAGATTTGATTGGTTTTGGGAAGTGGATGTCCATATCAATTAATTGAATTCATGGGTCCAACTCACAGCTAATAATATTATATTTTAAGGAAAAAAAAAAAAAGTTGTGGGAATCAGTTTTGATTTTCTCAGTTCCTCTTTACCAACCGCCGAGAGTTATACTTTTCTTTATGTACTCTTATTCTCATATGTCAAAAAGGCCCCAAAAGAAAGAAGAAAAAACAAACATATTCAAGTGCACAAGTTTTCAAATATATGATTATGCTCGCACACCCTACTTTAATGCTCTAGATCTCTCCTTCAATTAATGAAACACCAGTCACCAAACTCAAAATTTTAAAAATGCATTTATCATTGTTTAAAAAGGAAAACCAAATGCATATATCAGTTTAAAAATCTTGTGTATATATATTGGATGGGTTTATCGGATTTTAAAAATAAACTGTTGTACTTAAAAACAGCAAAAAAATAAAAAAAATAATAATTAAAGTTAGTATATAAAATTAATTAATTAAATAAGCTGAAAATATAAGTGTAACATACAAACCATAGGTCGAATCCTAATCCTCTAGGCCTCATTAGCTAGCCAAAACTATTTATATATATATATATATAGAAAAATTAATTTAGGTTAGACCAATGATATTAGCAGGCCATGTGGCCAATGAAACAGCCAAAGCTCCCTTTTATGATTTCATGATAAAATAAGTTGGTGCTTAAAGCACCGACTTTATGCAGTATTAGCATTTTAGCACTTCTAAACTCATCACTTTGCACCGAAAGAAGGAACCCATTTTTTTAATTTTGACCATTTTGATAAGTTTAATTATATAAATATAAATATGGGTGGGAATAATTCTAGAATAATGCAATTTGGTGCTGGCTTGGCATGCATTATATATAAATATGTATTTATATTGTTTTCATGGCTACACGTAAGCTTTGTTTAACCCACAAGAATGAGTTTAGTTGCTGATTTGTAAGAAGCACGTTTGTAAGATTAATTGTTCTCCCCATTATATCCCCCAACAAAATCTCTCAAAATCATTCGTGTTTGGACAGCAACCAACTCTTTTTTTAAACATTAACATTAGCCCTCTTAATTATAGGAGACAATGAAAGCTTCTTCCTTTTTTCTTTTTCTTTTTTTTTTTTTTTTTTTTTTTTTTGTTTGACTTAACACTACACTTATGTCACCTCATCCAATCAAATTACAGAGTTTAAACTGTTGGGCAAGACTGGTCTGCATGTGATTGGCCCCACATTCCCATCACCTCCAACTCCAACTCCAACTACAAACACCAAGTCAATACATTATATGTTAATGTTTGGGTGAAAAGAAGGCACCAACAAACTATCAAGGGGGTTAGTTGGAGTTATTGAGGACTAGAAACCTTGCAATGATGTCTCACCTTCCTAGAATGGAAAAGTAAATATAAAATAATAATAAAATCTTTTTCTTGCATCTAGAATTATTTTATATACTTTTTTTTTTCTCTCTCTCTTTTCTCCTTTCTTTTATAATTAATTTCTCTTCTAAAAATCAAGGCAAATATCATTTGAATTTTACTATCTTTTTGTCACCAAGTAAAACATTTAAAGAGACTTATACCAAAAGATAAAAATCATTGCAATCCTTACTAATTAAATGCTTAACTATTCATGTCATTTTTTGAAAGAAAAGGAAGAAAAAATTAATTAGCAAGTTGAAGAAGCCAAACCAAAGGACTAGCTACCACATTGTCAATGCATTATTAACCTAAGTAATTTTTTTTGTCTATCATCTTGGATTCGTACCTCATTCTCATGTCCAAGTCTTTACCCTATACTTATTACATTTGTTTATAGTCTATAGTGATCATTGAGATTGAATAACGAATGCACTCAAATCTTTTTTGAAAGTAATTGTTTACAAAGCCTTGATAAAAGGAATAAGTGATAGTTAATTAATTGTTTACGCTTTAGTATATTTTAAAAAAAAAAATCTACAAACTGGCATGATAATTAATGCTTGATGAACATAATATTATATATATATATATATATATATATAATTTTTTTTAATTTTAAAATCAACACAATAATGTTTAATATTTTTGTAATAAAATTTGTAATATCACTAACATTTAACATTTTTTTTAAAAAAATTTTTGAATGGAGAAGATGAAAATATTGAAGGAAATATATGGCGTGTAATTAAGTTAAACTATAAAATTGTGATTTTTCAATTCTATTTTATATGACCTTTCAAAGACTAACATATTAGACCCACAATTAGTTGAAGACTTTAGAGTTTGAACATGGAGGAGCCTAAAAACTTAAAAATAACCATGAGGGTTAGCCATAGAAATTAGTCAAAGTAGAAAGAAATTTTGGAAATTTTGGACGGAAATGAATGTTTTATTGCGATGTTATACTCTTTGGATTCCAATTTGGTTTCAGATGGGTGATTGAGACAACGGGAAAATCACAAAAATAGAATAAATCTACCTCAAAAAAATTTAAGAAATCCTAAATTGTATTATCGCAAAAATAGGATTTTTTTTCTTTTTTTTAGGTTTATGTTAAGCACAAAATTAAGTTAAAAATAGGAAAAATGGAATATATATATATATATATATATATATATATCTATGCACACTAAAAAAATATCTTAAAACTAACGAGACATTGATCTAACTTTTAATCCAAAAATTATACCAAAAAAGGAAATTATCATAAATATTAAATTCAAATCAATAAAGTAGTGTAGATCCTAGAAGTATGGCCTTTAATTTTTTTTTTTTTATCCCCCCATTGATTCTTTTCATGTCGTCAAATTTCGTTCTTTTTTTTCTTTTTTCTTTTTTTTTTTTATCACTGACTTCGAGGATTTTGGAAGTCAGTCTATCACTTATTGTCATTTACTCTTCAGTTTTCTTTCGTGGTTTACTAGCTAATGTCTTTTTAGTTTTTACCTTCTAAAATTCTTGGGTTTGTGACTTAAGATTCCTCTCAATTGATAGAAAGTTTGGACTGTCTGTTGTTTTGCTTTTACATCAGTTACGAAAAGTGACTCCCAAACCAGAATTACTCCTACCCAATACCCCCAGATTTCATGCCTTAAGCAAGGTTATTAAATTTGATTCATCAATATTTATTTTATTGCAGAAAGTGTTCGGATCGATTTTTGCAGTTTCGTCTAGCTACCTTCACATCAAATTCTTTTTTTTTTTTTTTTAAGAAAAAAAATATTTATCACAACCTGCATTTTCTCCCTGGTATTACGGCACCTTCCAGCTTAAAAATAAAGATATAATTATATTGCAAGGTTTCTTCTTGTAATCGACATCGTATTAGAAAAGTTAACAGTATACAACTGGGATTGGTTAAATGATCTTCATTATTTAAAACGTAACAGGATATCAAATCCATCACATTACAGATACTAAAAATTATATGAGAACTGTATAAATAAAAATTTTAAAAAAAAAAAAAAAAAAAAAAAAGTAGTTTAACGAATGAAAATTAGCCACATGAATGTAGTTATACAAGTTTCTGTTGGTTGTCCAAAAAAAAAAAAAGAGTTTGCCACATTGAAAAATATTTTAACATTTAATTTCAATTCAGCAGGATTATATCACCAAATGGCGATGTCTTATGGTACAACAATTTCTCTCTCGACTAATACCGGTCATATGATAAACTTTAATTAATTGTTGTTTGGTGTTGACAGGAAATAATTTAATAACATATAAAAAAATAATTGAATTTCTATAACCTTTTTTTGTGATGAAGAGGAGCCAAACCCCATATTACTAGTCATATGTACAACTTTACATCTCTAGGATAATTAAGCGCCAATCCCTCGTAAGCTGACTAATCCTCATAATCATCAAAGAACTTAGACTGTACTTATATTATATATTATATGAAAATTTTAATGGGATTGAGATGGTATTAGAGCTAGTTTTGGTAGAATATTTGCTTCTTTCTTGAGGCATGTTCCCCATTATCAAGAGATGATTACAAGCAATATTTTTATATTCATTTTATATTATATAACCTAGTTAATTTATTTCCCATGTTTCACTATATATTCTTGAAAAAACATCATGACCAAAGAGATGAGTTAATTCTCTTCATAGATTCGAACCAGAGGAGTAGATGACCCTTCTTGTCCTACTCATATCCATCATTCAAAAGAACCAAGCATCATGCATGCATGTTTTGTTTCCTTTGGCGAGTGACAATTTATTGTGCCTAGAGCACTAGTATTGGGGAGTGTAAAACTCCCAAGTTACTATTTTACAATTCAAACCATTAAAAGCATACCACAACCAAGTTACTAGATACAAAAAATTATACCCACTAGTTACAGAAAAAATTAATTTTGTAATCTTGTGGTTGTGTGTAAAAAGAAAAAGAGAGAAGGAGGAAAAAGAGAGAGAAGAGCACTTTTTATTATTTTATTAGGTAGTTTGTATTATTTTATTAAATTGTATGTAAAATTAAAAACTAAGATATGAGATAAATTGTAAAATGAGCTGATAAAGTAGATAAAGTGATGTTTAAGGGTGTAAAATATGTTTTTTTTTTTTGACATTTCCGGATATTAATACTCTTATAGCTTAAACTAGACATCGATAGAGTCACCCTTGAAGTCTTAATTAATATTTTGTCCTAAGCTAGTCATGGGGATGGGCCTCTAGGCTCTAGTTGCCTAGATGGGGATGGGGATGGCGATGGGAATGGAGAAACCCACCTTGTCTCGCTAAATTGCTAAAAATCCCATGGCTAAAGCTAAAGACAAGATCACAATAATAGTGTCTCTACAACTTGACATTTTTAGGGGTAATGACTACATAGTGTTAATGATGATAATTTTCGCTCTAAAAAGAAACAAAATGCTACTGCAAATAACCTCCTGGATTTACAAACAAGAGATCTAAAAAGAAACAAAATGCTACTGCAAATAACCTCCTGGATTTACAAACAAAACATCTAAAAAACACCTAAAATAAATATGTTAAGTACAATGTTCTTTGTTGGATGATAGTACTACTATCGAGTTTATAATTTCTTATATATGCATGGATATAATTTAGAATCATTATAATCATATTTATATATATATGAAGAATCACTACAATCATAATTAAGAATCACCACAATCATACACCTTTTTGAATTTTTACCAACTTCAAAAAAAGCCATTATTTCATTATTTTTAAAGAACCTTATAAGGATATCATTAATTAGAGTATGTAATTTTTTTGGCTCCATTTTAATACCCCAAAAAAAAAATGCAATTTATCGAACTAGTTACGTATTCTTAGATTTTAACATTTTTTTTTTATTGTGATGTATACAATTAATGAATTTAGATTATGTTTATTATTTTTTTTGAAGAAGTTATAAAAATTTATTTGTTATGAACCTATTAAAAAGACGATTAATTTTTAAGGAACACATTTTTTTTATGGAGGAATATGTTACATTCATTTACAGTATTACATAGAAGGATAATAAATTTTCCTGATTAAAAAAAAAAAAAAAGAAGGTTGATAAATTATATATGATTCTATTATATTTCCTAAATTTAGATTTATGAGTTTGCATCTGAAGAGAATTGACACAAAATTAAAATATAATTGGAATGGTACTTGGCACAAAATTTAAGTGTATTTAAAATTTAAAAATACTTTGCTAAAATTAGAATGTAATTAGAAAGATCCACAATTAAAATTTTTTTATTTATTTTACATTTTAAGTGGATAAAATGGATTCTAACTTAAAAGTCTCTCTGTTAGAATTACTACAAAATGTCAATTGGCCAATTAAAAACGAACTATTATTGTAAAATAATCCTTTTGACATTGTCCTCAGATATTTCATTTTGATGATATATTCTACAATATACATTTTTTTATATGTACCATACATATATAATCTTAAACGTTAATATAAATATTTTCTTATTTAATATCCATTATATATATATATATATATATATATTTTGCTAAAGATGAATGGTTAAGACTTAATATTATATAAGTATGATACACAAAATTTAATAAAAAAAGTTTGTGTACCATTGGAAAACCCTTTGATTTGCTTTTGCAATTTCCATGATATGTTTCAAGTTTCAACTAAATTCTCTAGAATCATGGGATATATCCGTATATAAAGGTTCCAAAATCTTTTTACAACATTTTTACAACAAATCATTGATGATTAATTATTATTAGTTCAAATTTGAACCTAACACTAAGACTATTTTTTTGCCCCAATAATAATAACTAGTAACAACCTGCCATTTAAGATTTGTTATAAAAATGTTGTGAAAATGTTGTGGACATATCATTTCTCTTAAATAAAATAGATAATATAAGTTAATATTCGTTAAAAAGACATCAGTGGATATTCTTGTACTAACATGTAACTGATAAGCTACGAAGAAAAGAAATGCCAATTCATTAACTGAAGTTTATATGCCTCAAAAAGTTTAGTAGGTAATGAAATGCTTTAGTATGCCTAAAACGTCGACTTTTTGAAGAATATCACACTCCAATTTTCCACGAGTAGAAGACTCACTTCAACAACTACAGAATTTAGCTCATTGTGAGATTAATTAATATTGTAAATCTCAAATTACAGAATTTTAGAACCATTTACAACATCCAGAAAAACTTAGCGAACATTATCAAATATTCCTTTTTATTCATTGTACTTTTTCCGATCTAAAAAGGAAGCTAAAATTTCACATGTATAAATTCCCTTTGTTTTCCTTCTTTTCCAAGTATCTGTCTTTTCTTTTCCTTTAATTTTCTTTTTTACTTTTCTTTTATAGCAACCAAATGGTGTATTAAACTGTTACTTTATAACAAATTTGTGAGACAAGTATAAACATTTAGCTCTCCTTTCTACCGATTAAGAAATTAATGCATCAGTAGTCTAGACTGTAAAGAGACTGAAAAGGCTATCTCTAATGAGTTAAGTTATAGCTTAGTCTCAATTTCTCCAAAAAATTATGCGGTTTCAAATGATGGGAAATACTAATCATTGTGCATAAAATCATAAAAATTAACATCTTCCTTTTGTACATTTTGTTTATATAGTTTACTTTTTGGGATTCTTTACAAATAATGTAACTAAGTAAATTAATTAGAGTAATTATTCATTTTTCTCTAAGTGTAAATTAAAAAAATTCAACTTTCAAAATTAAACCCTATTGAATGGCGTTGATGCCATTGGATTATTGTAATGTATTTTTGTGAATCTGTCACATACATCATCTCTTTGATAAGTCATAACACGTAGGTCCCACAACGGTGTGAAATTTACATGTTATAAGAGAGATAATACACACACAAAATGCATAAAATAATTAGTGTGAGGGTAGGTTTATAACTTATAAGAAAGAAAGAACGATAAAAATTAAAAGAAAACTGCAAAAAGTATGGTTAATGATCAATGTGCTATCCAAATCACTTCCTTAAGAGAAAAAAAAAATAAATAAATAATTGTGGAAAAATGTACAAGATCCGATTTGAGATGATAAACATCAAGCTTGTGAGTGGAGCCAAACCCAAACCACTTGGTAAACATCTATTCAAGTCAAGGCAAGTTGAGCCGAGCCTAAGGTGCAGCCGGAGCAAGGCTGAGATGCAAGTCCAAGCCCAATGCTTCATCAAAACTGGGCCCACCATCGCCTTTGGAGAACCTACTCAACGATGGCCCATCAACCCTGTTATGGGTCCGGGCCTGTACTACCTGAGAGCCCATGGAAAATGCAGACGAATCCCCTACACCACCACCATACGATAACATCCCTGCTCCTCCTCTACCACTCGTACTATTACTACTATTACTACTGGAAATAACACTAACAGCACCATTACCATTATTTGTGAACACGCTCCCATGTGACACGTGGAAGGGCGGTGCGGCGCGTGGGACATACACCCATGAAGGCTGAGCTGAGCCACCTGGGACTACGACGGAGCCAGGCGGAGCGAGGAGGTGAGGTGGCGGAGCGAAAGCTGAGATTATGGGGTTGCGGACGTAGGCAACGGCGGCGTTTCGAGTGGCTTGTAACTGGGCACGTTTGAGTTGTTGCCTCTCTTTTTTGTGAGCGTTTTGGTGCCCACCAAGTGCTTGTGAATTTGCGAACTCTCGGCAACAGTACTGGCACTCGTATTTCCGGTCACCGGAGGGAGGGAAAGAGCTTGATTCCGATGACCCAGATGGGGATTTGGTGGAATCTACGGGGTCTTCATCTTCTTGGACGTTGATGCCAAAGAGTTTTAAGCGTGTGGTGCTGGTGGTGGTGTTAGTGTTATTGCTTGGTTTTGTTTGGTAGTCTAGCTCTGCCATGTGTGTAACAAAGAGAGCGAGAGAGAGAGAGAGCGAGAGAGAGAGAGAGAGAAAATGAGGATGTTAAGAGAGTTGTTGCATTTGTGGGGTATATATACAAGATAAAAAGGTTTTGATAATGTGTACACAGTGTAGAGGCAAGAAAGAGAGATAGAAAGAGAAAGAGAGAGAGATGGTTGCGGACATCCCAAGGAGAAGAAAGTGTGTAATTTTGGGAACACGACCCGAGAACACTCGGGGGGGCCCTTTGAAGAATATTATACTTGATTTGCCGATTCTTTCTTTCCATTTTCTCTTTTTGTTTAGGGTTAAATTGCCAGATTACCCTCTTCTTGATTTTTAATAATGCCCCATTTGGTCTTAAATATTTGGTTGAAAAACTATTTGATCATAATTATACATTGATCGGTAAACGTATTGTTTATTGTTTATATATGAAGTGGGTAATGGGGATGGAATGTGATGCATGTGATGAGAGTATAGTACGGGTCGAGGTATAAAATGATTGGATTTGTCTACTCGAGTCAAAGCTGCTTCTGGTTTTTTTTTTTTTTCCCCCTTTCTTTTGTGTTTCTGACCAATCACAACGTATGGTATTACTTCAAAATTCAGTGAACTTCGACAGTTTGGCAGCAACCAAAATTCATATGAACCGTTGAATTTGCGTTACTAACTTGGTAACACCCCCTCCGTGGGTCTAATTGTACCATTCCATACCCACTTTTTTTTTTTTTTTTTTTTCCTTTCTCTGCCTTGTCCACTAAGTTGGGGAACTTGATGAAATTAGGTCAGAAAAAACAATGGATGTTATGGGCCACTTGCCTTTTTCTTACTTTAATTTTTATTTTGGTCCCTCTTTTTGGAGAAATAAGCCACTAGCTTCAGTCATTGATGATACAAATTTTGGTAAGATGATCAATCAGAAGTTTAGAAAATTTCTTGGTTCAAATAAAAAATGCGAACCTAGAATAATTTGCTCTACTCAAACTCAGTTGATGTTCGCAAAAACAGATGAGAAAACTCAGTTGATCACACCTCCAGCCAGTGCATGCAGGACACGTAACTCTTATAATATTGCTCTTGCCACGCTTGAGGCTTCTCCACAACATTGCTTCAGAACCAACCTTCCATTAAGTTGTTAATGAAAAATTGTGTGAAATAATTTTTATGTCATAACTTTTACCATAATTTTGATATGATCAATTAGTCAAGAAAATTTGATAAATTTATTTGAAAGTAATTGTTCACTATTTGCCAACACATTGGCAACCTAGTGGCAAAGGCGGGCCAACATGCCCCCAGTTCAAGTTTCCCCACAGCTAGCTAGCAGCGTGTTGTGGTTTTTTATATTTCACCTACAAGCTGCTTACTTAGCTCATCAACAAGTAGTGTAACTTCTTTAGTCCGAAAACTGTTAAATTACTACTATATTCACGTCCAGAGAGAAAAATTACATTAATAGTACCTTTATAAAAAAAAAAATTTACCCAAAAAAAGATTATTCACTTCTGACAGTCATCTCAACATGTGGTTGATTTTAAAAGATCTGGTTATTACACATTTATCGAAAATAGGGTAATTTCGCAATCTCACATGGGGTAACCTCAGACGTATGGTGGAAGTGGAACAAACTCCAATGAGACACAGTGAAACTCCCATAATCTCTGTTCCTACTGCAGCTACCAGAAAATGTCCAAAAACTTCACAGTTGAGTTCTGTCACATTCCCTGTGGTAATTTTATTTTCCTGTTTTAGTCTCCACTCCCTCACTTACTTACTCACTCACTCACTCTCTCTCTCTTGGCTCAATCTTAGGAGCCGACACCGGTACCCACTAACAACACTACTATTCTCACTCTCACACTCTCTCTCAATCACAAATAAAGTCAAAGCATCCATGCATGCAGCACTTTCATAGTATCCATTTCCAGGGTTTTCTCTCTCTCTCTCTCTATATATATATATATAGAGAGAGAGAGAGAGAGAGAGATAAAGAACTCAGATCTAACACCGTCTGTCCCATTATTAATCACTTCTGCATGGCCCATGTGTCACCATCGTATTTATCTTGCATATCTTGAAGTAGATACCCATGTTTCACATTACAACAACCCTTTCACTCTTTCTACTATATAAATGATGGCAGTTTTGTTAATAAAGTCAACAAGGGAAGCTAGATCGGCCATAAAAGACACATACATAATATTTAAGTTATTATACTAGCTTGTTTGAAAGGTTATCATATATATATAATTTTCATTCTAGTGTATGCTTGAAATGAATGAATATGAATGTTCAGGTGTGTTTACAACTTACAAATTGGACCCCACCATTACGTGTTGATGATGATGAATAATTGTTTAGGATGTTTGCGTGATTGACGTTGAAATCTATATTTCTATATTGGTTTTCTTTCTTAGGGAGAGATCTCTCCGAATCTTACTAACTACGAGAGAGAGAGAGAGCTTTGGCTTTGTAATCTCCCACTTAAAGAGCATAATAATATGAATTGTTGTTATTTCAAAAGCTCTTTCCAAAGTCTTCATCACAACTCCAAACATGACCCACCTTGTCCCCTCTTTCTCATGTGTCTTCTATTCAAACCCTTCTTATTACTTAGTCAAATTTTCCCATATAATCAAATTCCCATCATCCCCCTTATCTGGATCATCTTTGGAGATGAATGCTTTTACCATTTTCGACCGTTAGATCGGATAATTAATCATCAACACCACCATCAACAGGTGCAGTTCATTTTTATATACTATTTTTTTTTTTTTATAAATGCAATAATATTTAAAATCTCTAGCGTTTATTTCACAATAAATTAATAATTATTTATTACCATCAAGTTAATACTTCAATTGGTATCTTTTTTGTATAAATATTATCGGATTTAAAATTTATCAATAACATTACTATTAAGTCAAAACATTTTTTTTTTTTTTTTGAAGCAAATTTTACAAATTAAGTTAACTAGAACTCACATGTATATTTATCAATGAAGCTTAATATAACATGTAAAATCAGATGCCAACTTGCCGAGCAAATGTCAATTTTTATATATAAATATTTATATTTATATCTTTTATAGATTCAATAGGATTTAAAACTTATGGTGTCTATTTCATGATAATTACTCATTACTATTAAGTCTAAACTTCAGTTGCATTTTCAATATTGTATAGCTATAATAGGATTTAAAACTTGCTGCATAATAACTAACTAGAACTCACATATAATTTATCATTTTTTTTTTTTTTTGGGGAGAAGAATATAGTTTATCAATATATTAAGCTATATGATTGGTAAAACCAGATGTCAACTCGCGGATCATGGCGGCCAGCGGGTGATGCAAGCTTATAGATATTATACTTTTTTTCTATATTTCACTAAAATTTTCAAATCATCAAAATTTGTTTAAGCAGGTAAGAAATGGGATGGTTGTGATGACCCATTCATCTATAATTAATGCGGGACCCATATTTTTAAGTCCCTAACATGGGATTATTGGTGGTCTGAAATCATAATAATGCACATAGATTTAGGACTTAGATTAGGATCTCCATTAATTAGTATTGAAAAATGTTTACTACAAAACCTAACCACCTTTTTGCTTTTTGTTGTGGATCCAATGATTTTGCTAGCTCTTTGGGTCTTTCTCACTCCTGAGATGAGAAGGTTAGGAAAAAAAAACCAGTGTTGGGGCCATTCTCACGCCACATGGGGATCAAGTAGTTGGTCTCAGCTCAGAAAGAAATTAAAACGCATTGAAGTGACCTTCTCAAAATTAATGTGTGTAGTCATAGTGTCATACTCGTAAAGGTTAAAGAGTTGCTATAGGGGTTGTTGGGAACAGAGGTGGCCAAAGAAGTCTAGTTCTAATTTTTGGCTTCATTATATATATGTATGAATTGTCTTTCATCCAAGGCTTTTAATGTAAAAAAAAAGAGCTAATCTCAAGAAATTCTTCACTATATATAAATCTCATTACTTTTTATCTAATTAATTATACCTCAAATGTGAATTTTCTTTGATTCAAAGGGATCAGAAAATGTGAGGGGTCAAACTCAAATTAGAGTTTAAACTTAAAAAGTATTTATTATTTATTATTTATTATTTTTCTAGTTTGAAAAGTCCTTAGGTTTTAAAGCAGTACAGCTGAGTAAGTTGGTAGTTGAAACATGCTGGGTAGAAGAAGAATAGAGTGGGAGCAGTGTGTTATCAATTTGTTTGGGAGTGGATGAACATAGATGATAGATGATAGATGATAGATGATAGATAGGGGTCAAGGTTTTCTCTCGAAACACATGTGAGGAGGTTTCATCTAATTGGTCCCTCACTGTTTGAACAAAACTCATGTAGGTCCCGCGCACATTTGAGGCACATTGGGACCACATGTGCCAGTTTTGAGGCAAATTGGACCCTACATTGAAAACCTATCTCTCTCTTTCTCACACTTACAAAAAAGAAAAGAAAGAATTGAATTGAAGTATGTAGTATAGGGTGGTGAGGGAATTGTCCAATCATACTTGCCCAATCTTGTTGATTAATAAAAACAACTGTCTTCTTATTAAGAATGGATTTTTTTATTTTTTTTAGCTTCTTTGCAAACTTTGTAATGTTTTCCACCATCTAATATAATACACTTTTAGGAGCCTTAATCATGCTTTTCTTTCTTTTGTTGTTGATTGAAGTGATGCCGATATTATCGTTTTAAGATCGCCCAAATCGCGAGGATGGCCCACTAAGTTGTGCTTATCAAGGAAATTTAGCCAATGATACAAAAAATATATTAATATTTTAAGTATAGATTATTTCAGACATGATCCTATCATATTAGAACTCCATTAACTTTCTAATCATCTTTGTTTCTTTTTGCAACCATTACTTTGGAAGGATCCAAAAAGGATAAAAAGATAACCCTCAATGTGACTTAATTTTCAAGTTGAAATCCCTTTTATAGATATGTTCAAAGCATTTATAAACAATCCCAAAAAATGTGGGTCTGACTCAATTAGCCCCTCCATGTATTCCAAGTGACACTACCTACTTCTTTTAAAATAAAAAGGTGGAGGTTGGGTGGAGTTAGCTTTAAGTCATGTGAATTGTGAAGTGACTCTCTCCCTCTCTCTCACCCCCTGTAAGTAAATTTAATTATATAGCATCAAACAATAATCTAACCTAGAGAGAGAGCTAAGCTTAGATTACATCTAGAATGTCTACATTAAAATAAGGCATATATAGCTATGAATTCCATCCAATTTTAAAATACACAAATGGAAGTACCCGTGAAATGAGTTTGGAGAGAGGTGATCTTGGTCAATCAATAAGACAAACTAAATGTGCTTTGGCTTTGCTAATAAAGTGAGACACTCGGACGGCTACATAAACACCCACATTACATCTAACCCAAAGCCACACATAGTTGGGGAACACCTGCACATGATATGACAAAAACATTAAATTTTTATTTTGGCTTACTACACTATCAGCCCTCTCTAAGCTCTAGTTGCACAACTTCTCATGCCGCATGGGTTATAGCCATCTATCCATATCAACCAAATATATTCCTCTTTCTAATTTTTACCACTTACCTTGAGAAGAGATGTTTGAATTGTTCACTTGCAACTCTAAAAATAAATACTAAAAAAAAAAAAAAAAAATCTTTCTTACAATAAGTGGGATAAGATTAAGAAAGATTCAATTTAGATTTTTATAAAATAAATTAAATTGGAATTACAGAAACAAAATAAGAGTGTAATTAGGTGGACATACATAGAGCTAGCTAGAGGAACATAATCAATTAAGTCGGCCTTTATATTTTTAAGCTCTATGTGGAATTTCCATAAACTTTTTGATCTTTTTCGTGGATGTCTGTTACTCTAGATTTTATTTCTCCTAACAACATGCCTCACATGAAGGATGCAAGGACATTATGTCCTTTTTACTTCCAAGAAAAAAACTAAAAAACAAAAACGGAATGGGCTTTCACTTTTGCTACATTCCGAGGCAATAAACCTACCACTTGGGACGGGACTGCCTGCAAAGTCAGCTTCCACATGTAGAAACAGTGGCATGGTAGACATAAACCCATTGAAAGTGAACCAAGGAATCTAACTTAAACGCAATATAAATAAAAAGAAACAGTATTTATATGCATGTTGGACTTGGTCTTATAAGGAAGAGAGTTATGCATTTCCTTAATCTACATCATGTGCTTATTTTAACCAAAAAAAAAAACCTTAGATAAACAAATCCCAGAATTCTGGAGGAATTTGTCCCTTGGAAAAAGTCCAAGTAGATACAAAATGGTCTTAACCATAAACAATAATGGGTTTAGATTCAACACAAGTCAAGACAAGTTGTTTTGATTTTAAATGCAGTTCAACTAAGTTGCATGTGTCTATCAAGCTATCTACTTGTGTTTTTTTATAATTTGCCCAAGGTGGCTAAATTAGTCCCCAAACGGATAACCTAAGACTGTTTTCAAGTCTATTAGTAGAATTCATTATTGTTGTGTTTAATCTATTGTGTTGGTATCATTTATAAGAAACAATGTCTTGTATCATTGTTTAAACAATTTGGTGGTTACAGCAATGACTACCATACACAACTTGTTATGAGTTACCAATATTGGCCCAGAATTCTAAATTTGATAAAACTAATTCATTTTATGACCCAATTGAGAAAATGGTATCAACAATAGCAATAGTGTCGGTCACAATTTTATGTGCTCATCTTATAGAGATCGGCTCTCACAAACATATAAATCATATGCTTATTAGAGACGTACTCCATAAAACAAATACACAAAATATACTGTTTCAACCCGATGGATGTGTGGTGTTCACATAGAACAAGCGGACTATGATAATTGGTCAAAAGCGACAATCAAACTGTGATTAACAGTGATCGATTTGGAAATCCTCAAATAAATATTGAAATATAGGTTTTCCTGGCCGTTGGATCCTGCCAAATTCTTTATCAATATCCTAGCCGTAGGACCCACTTCAAATGGTGGGTCCAAATTGCTTTCACATATTAAATTTCTTAATTGAAATCTCATTAGAATTAATTTTATATTGGGAAACTACTAATAATACAAGGCCTTTTATAATATTTACACTTGAACATGATTGAGGTAGTTGAACGTCTAGTCAGTGATCATTAAAATTTAAATTCATAGGTAGAGACAAATTGTTTAGTACATATGCCAAAATCAAGTTGGGTTATATAATGTTCCATGTGCACGTTTTACTGGAAAATTTTAAGATATTCCACCTGTCCAGCCACGGAGAAGAGAGATCCATTTGATGATTTTTTTTTTTTTATTGTTGGTTTTTGACAGGACATTATAATTCTTTACGTGTCTAAATTTTATTAGGAATTAAAATACCCTTTTGTGAAGTGAAGTTGACCATATGATTTATGGATCTCCTTTCAAATTACTTAATTAGCAAGAAAAAAAAAAAAAAAAAAAAAAGATACAAATTTTTTCAAAAACAAAGATTTTTTTTTTTACTATATATAATTATATATCATTTACACAGACATATGCAAATACAATGTATTAGATGGGCGCTGAAATAAATTTAAATTGAAAACAGTAACAAGCACGACTTTAGAGTGAAATCTACAATTTAATTTAATAAAATAAAACCTTTTTCTTTCAAGTTTCAATTTGACAAAGAATACATTTATTGAGAACCACCAAATTTATATGGTCGAAAAGAAGTGAACTGCTAAACCAAAACCATATGCAAGGACTTTTATTCATAATCATTCGACGACACAAGGAAATGATTTTCAAGGAAAAGACATCAAGAAGAAAGTGACTTGAGCTTGACTTGCATGAACATTGCAGTGAAATATTTCCATCAATATTCAATAGTCAATAGCGTCTTAATGCACCATGTGGTAATGACTGAATTAACATATTATTTAATTTGTAATTTCATATATCAACACTTTAAGCAACTCGATCACAAAGGCTCCAATAACATAAGGGTAAGTTTTCAGCATATTATTTTCACCCCCTAAAATACGTAACCTCATATAACAATCTTTCAATATTTTAAAGCTTTTTGCCATGAGCTTGACTTTGGGAAAAAAGAATCTGTAATTAATAATTTACCATCATCAAACATATGATATAGATAAAAACCTCCTTATATTTGAAGTTTGAACACAAGCACACCAACAAAAAGAACGGGCTAAATATGCCGCTTTAGAGTTAGTTGAATAAAATTCATATTCATCCCCCAAAAAAATTAAAATAAAAATAAAAAGCCTGCTACAGAACAACCAACTTGGGTTACTAAAAGAGTTGCAATCATATAACCAAATGTAAAATTTATAATACTTTTTGACATTCAATCATACTATATTCTTCTACAACACAACTATTCTAGTAGTGCCTTGGTTGATTTATAAAACTATATATAGTTGATATATAACAAAAGTCATAAATGTTAAGAGGTTAATTGTTTAATAGTACTATCTCGTTCTTCAATGATTGAGAACTTGAGTAACCAAAATCCCCCTCCCTCTTGCTATAGAGAGAAAATAAAAAATAAAAAATAATATATATATATATATATATATATATCATAAACACTTATGCCTTTTTAATCCATTTCATTTTAGTTTATTTTTCCCCTCAGATAAATATCCAAACAATCCATTAAAAATTAAGATAATTTTCAAGTTTCGATAACCAAAAAAAGTAAATGTTAAGGTAATTTACATAAGTCCCCCTATAATGTGGGGATGGTTTAAATTAAAAGCCTTAAATTTGAAAATGTTTAAATTAAAACGATGATATTTTAAAAAATTTCAATTTATTCCCTCAGTGAGCCACTATTGAAAAAAGAAGCAAAATTTTAAATGAGTTGTAATTATAACCTGTCTAAACACCAAAAATATTTTGATGTGATCACAGTATTTTAGCACCAAAAGAATCTTACAAAATGGCTTAAAAAGATCCCAGCAGATAAATACAATTGGATTACTGCTGATTTTTTTTTCCCCTACTAAAACACTACCTGGTACCCTGGTTATGTGACAGAATTTTAAGTACTCCAATTAGTCACAAATACAACTTAATTTTTTAGTTACTTTTATTTAATATTTAGCTGTTACTCAATGATGAAATGCTTTTTCAAAATAAATAACGAAACAAATTGAAACAATCTAAGAATTAGGATACTAATTAATGGCTTATTTAGATTGAGGGGGTAAGAAAGAGGGCAAAGTAAAATTACCAGAAGTTGATCTAATTTTTAGTCAACTATATTCTACTTTCTCTCTCTCCCCCTTAAGCCAAACGAACAGTAAAAATACTGAGATTTTAAGGATTAGTTTAAGATAAACTATAAGATGAATTATATAACTTACACAAATGCTAGGATAATAATCACAGACGTGACAACTCAATGGTTTTTTTTTTTTTTGTGTGGGGGGGGGGGGGGGGGGTATAAAAGGACAACTCATTTGGTGGTACTGGTCTCCACGACGATGTAGAGATGACGCTTCTAATTACGACTGCCCATATTAGCAAGTCAAGTACTGCCTATTGGATTAGGTCCATCGGGATTCGGGACAGTCTGTAATTATAGTTCCAAAATTTCCTAATTTCACATCCAATTGTTTATAGAGCATATTCTAAAAATTGGTTAATATTTCGGATGTGTCTATACTCTATAGAATTTAAATTCGTTTTTTTTCTTTTTTTTTCATAAAAGTGCTTTTCTTTCAGCAAAACCGCAAATACTTGTCAGGTTGAGATTTAAAACATCAGCAGTAAAACTAGTGAAGAATTCATTCTTACAACAAAACCAAACAAATGAATCTATAATTTCAATATCAAAATTAATATGTTCAGAATGCTACATGAACTTGGATGAGTATCCCACTTAATGGCATCGTGAGTACAAAGATATTAATACACATACCTTTAAATTTCACATGTTTTTACAGAACCTAAAACCCAATGATGAGTAACCTCGGTGGAAGCTAGATGACAGAAAAATTGGGCATGGCATACAAGGAAAGCCTTTGTATGCGGCACCCCAAAGGCCCAAACATTTGAATGTATGGATGGATTTTCAAACACATATAATACCAAAGAGAAAAAAATAACCCAAACACCTTCTCAACCAAGCTTTTTATCAGCTCCTTTCAGGTTAAGATTAAACCATTTCTTTTTACCTGACTTATCCTTGCCATCGGAGCTTCCATCATCCACTGGACTCTCGGCCTTTGAATCTTCACCCGCAATTTTGCTACCACTCCCATTACTTAAACCACTGCCACTCCCACTACTATTGACTACCTTGGTTACAGTGAATGAACAATGAATATTGTCTCGCTGTTTCAGTAGGTCATCCACCTGAGTTGCAAAATCCAAATGAGGTCCAATGAAGAAATAAGAGAAACACCATGTAGTTTGATTTGAGTAATATTGGTACCAATGGTAAAGCATCATTTCAACCATTTAATTACTAACACCAAAAATACGGGACCAAAGATGGAGAAATAAGAAAAACACAGAGCTTATTCCATTATTTGGAACTTAATCATTAAGATTGTAACTTAATATCAGAATATATATATATATATATACAACAGAGTTTCAAAATTTGAGCTAGATTGCAGTGCAGGTTAATGAAAATATAAAATAAATAATAAATGTGTCAATATCAAATATGAACATAATAAATTGCCTGCCTCATTAACCCTTAGAATAAAGAAGTCTTATTATTCTCCTACCATGCTGAACTTACACGTGTGCATTTTGTGTGTGTGTGATAGAGCATTCACAACACCCTTTGTGAAAAGGGAATTATGAGGATAATGAGAAGGTATAACTTACAGACTGCTTTTCCTGACTATATCTGTTGGTCACTTCTTGAAAGCGCGCCAATGCCTACAAAACATTACATCAAAATTGTAAGCTGTATCACCAACTACCTACTATTCAAAATCATGACCAGAACAGGCAGAAGGATCTCCACCTTTCTGTATTCCGTCTCAAATTGCCGTAGCTCATTTCTCTTTCTTAAAATCTGAGCCTCAATCTCCTTCAGCTTCTCTGTCGTGTCCTCATATGTCTTTGCACAAAGAGCCTCGATTGTATAGGTAGCAGTCTTAAAAAAATTATCTCCTGAACATATCACAGAGTTAGTCATGTAACAAATTGGACCAACAAGTTCTAATACACAACTAGCCTATAATAAAAAGATGAAGGAACAATATAATCAGTTCACACCATAAACAGCGAATATATGAGTGCCGGATTTTAGTTCTGAGACCTCACAAGGTTGAAGACCTTCCAACCTTTTGAAGAAAGCAGCTTCAGGGTCCTTAGCCATCGCTAGCTGCAACAGCAGAATGATTGATATCAATACTTCAGAAATGATAAGATGGAAACATTTTACCCACATCCCAACCCCACTCAAAATAATGATGATGACAATGATAAAGAGATTGCAGTAAATGCTTACAGCATTCACAGTTGAATCCATTCTGTACACTTGAAAATGTAAGAAATACATCCCGGCAGATGTCACCTTACCAGTCTTCTCACTGTCTTCCTGTACAAACAGATACAGTATCCCATGTTAATTCTAGTCATGCACATAGTTCAATTGCACAGGTGTTAAAGCATTACATTGTAATTGATAAAACAGAACCTGAAAGTAACAGGTACCTGAACAACAAACTAGGGAATTTATGGAAAACTTGAAGGTAATCAATCATAAAAATAGCAAAAATACAATAAATTTCCAGGATCAGGAAGCATAAGCACTATAATCTAATAAAAGTCAAATTGAAAGCCTGAAAGAAAGTTTCCTCCAAAAAATTTTCACTAGACAATTTCCAAATAAAAAAGGAACCAAAATGCAATCTCAAAAAGCGTTATTCTCCATACACACGCACGCGCGCGCGCACACACACACACACAAATCCTATATTTGAAAATTCAATGAGCTCCACTGCAAGTAACATCTCCTTCCTTCCCTCATAAGAGTAAGATGGAGAGTGAAGTCATGGATTCTACCTAACAAAAGAGAGTTTTTGAAAATCCATATTATGGGATGCTACTTTTCCATGAAATACACTAAGAAAAGCATTTTCCCTAGGTGGCTAACAGGTTTAAGGTGTATTGAGATCATTTAAACTATGTACCTGAATGTGTGTTTGAGTGTGTCATTAGTTCCCTACTAACTTGACACAGAATAAGAACATCTACATTGTAGACCACTCACTCTATCATTTGCTACAAGCGTAGATAGGTGGAAGCTTTTACACCACTCAGCAGCAATTTGCTTCTTTTTTTTCTTTTTCTTTTTTGTTTTGGGGAAAGGGGGGAAGTATCTATCATTTATTATCTCTATTTGAGTGACAGAAACTTGATCAACACAATTATTTGAATTTTTTTTTTTCAAAATCCACTTCCAATTCCAATCATCAACTTGATTTTATTGCAATTCACCATTCAGCTATCACAAAAAAGAATAGCACAGTACCTAACTATTAGACAGAACGCTTTTCTTCTCATAAATAATGGTGTCCTCCAAATTCAGCCCTCACTCTCTCAAACACCACCTCAATTACAGTTACCAAACCAATATATCTCTAGTACTTAAATTAATGAAACCTTTGACTATCTTTAATAAAGGCTATTGAGGAGTACAATAGAATTTGGACACCTAATAAATGACACTGAGCCCAAAGGCTCTAAGACATTAGTTTTAATTTCTTTCACTTGACTTCTCTGGAGTCCAAAATTAATTTCAAACATGTACTCCTTAAAAACCAAAACATATAGTATGTCAGATATCCTACTCCACCAAAATTCACAGCTCTGTCAACACTAAGATTCTCTTTGATACTTCTACACAAACAAGAAAAGGAGCCAAAGAAAAAAAAAGGGCAGATCAGTTATAGTATTCAAAGCTTTTGCTTTTCTGCAATTAGGATAATCTGTAACATGAGCAGAATGCAGGCATATGTTCATCCAAAACACCTGAAGACATTTAGAATAATATCAATGAACTCAACGTCCTGGAAATTCTGCAATAGTATAAACTGTAACATGGGCTAGATGCAGGCATATACCAAACCAAAACACCTTAAGGCATTCAAAATAATATTACTGAATTCAAGTTCTGCCGCAACAGACCATGTAGCATCAAGTGAGTACTGAAAATGTCTCTATACTACATACTACCATTCTAAACTAGCATGTTTTTTTGACATTCTACCAGCCTGCAACACCAATATGGCAAAAGAATTCATAATACTACATTAATGAAAGAAAAATTTTGTGCACTTCAACAATTTTCCCAAGAAAGAAGACAGATCAGTCACAACTTATACAGTAAATGGGATAAGCCATGAGATTAACAGAAAACTGGATTGATGAAGCACCAGATAAAATGTACATACCTGTAACGCCAAACCATAACCTAAATTCCCCCCATCTTGTTCAAAATAGAGTAACTGGAAAATCAAGTTCTAATGTTACAATTTGAAAAAATAACACTCTGAAGTAGAAGCATACATGCACACGCAGATGTAAAGATGCGTCATAGGCATAGTCATCCCAAATTGCACAAAAGACCTTACTGAGAATCATTTCTTACCTTGAATTTGCTCTGTGAGGTTGAAGTAACTCTTACTACAATCCCTGCCTCAGCTTGTTGCTCATTAATTGTAACACCAAAGAAGTGGGCACACTGCTTTTCTACCTGCAGTAGAATGTAAAATAAGTAATACGATACTAAAGAGTATAGGTCATTAGGACAGAAACCAAGTAAGCACCTTTCCACTAACTGATGTGCCAATTGGAAGAGGTCTGATTGTAACAGTACCATTCAGAGCTTCTTCAAGAACATTAGCGGAAATTGTAGTCTTAATTGGGACACCCAGCTTGCTATAAACAAACAAAACAAGGGGTTATAAAAGCTCAAGGACCCTGATAGCTCCTAATCTACCAAGTAAGATACCACCTGAATAAAGCTGCAAACATTGTATTGACGGTACCAAGATTAGATAAGTCAATTTCCATGTCCATGCCTTCAGTGTCAAGAGCCTGAACAATTTATTATAAGATTCCAGTACCATTAAAATCTGATAAACCACCAAAAAGGATTTTAGTGGGGAATTGAAGGACATGGGAAAATGGAATGATGAAATTGAAAGAACGGAACTTCCAGCTTAAATGCATCTTTAGATACATAATAAGTATCTATACGCTATTATAGAGAGAAGCCAAGTATACAAATGAAACAAATATATTACTGAATCCTAATAAAAGTAGAAAATATTGACAAGCTACATGCCCTGAAATTCCCAAACAAGACAGATAAAAAATAAAAAATAAAAAATACTTTTATCTGTGAAGGTAATAAACCGAAAAAGAATGAAAAGGGAAAGTTAGTTCCAATCAAAACAAAAAGGCATGTCAGTAACCAGCAGCATTCTAACTTCCTAAAAAACTGAAACACTACCAAAACATGTATGTAGATTTTGAAATTTGCGATGTTCGACCCATGTGTGTGTCAACATATGACATTCATGTCAGCACCCACAACAATAAACCTTTATCAACGAATGTTTCTCTACTTATTGGCTATGGATACCCCCAAATCCTTTCAATCCCATACCAATGTGAGTGATATCCTAAAAAGCACGGTCACAGGTACAGGTACAACACAGCGACACAGAAATTTTAAAAAAAATATAGGACACGGGTACGGCACAACACTTTTATTAAATAATTATTAAAAATATTTTTATTTTTATTTTCTATATATAATTAAGCATTTATTTTTCATATAATGCTAAATATGTATTAAATTAAGAGAAATAATGGATAATAAAGCAAATCCATGACTATTAAAGGATGTTTAAAAATTAGAATACAAACCAAGAATAAACATATTTATTAATTTTCAAGTACCCTATTATTAAAGAGCATGAATGCTCTCTTTGTTTTGTGAAAGAGTATTCGATTCCTTTTGTTCTAGTGTCCCAACTGTGTCCTGCAAATTTTTTTAAAAAAAAGGACATGGCTGGGACACACATGCAAAAGTGTCTAAGGCATGTCAAGTGTCCGACAGGAGTATGATATGGGTATGTCACTCCAAATAAAGTGTCCGTGCTTCCTAGGTGATATCCTAATGAACTTCTCTCTGTCATGATCATGGATCAAATATCAATTATAAAAAACACATTCTCGCCACTTATTTTGTTCACTAACTTTCAATTTGCAAGTTTCAGTGCCAGCATATTGAAAATATGTATTCTCTATACATAAATCTATCTTGTTAACTTTAATATATGTTATAGTTCATTGTTTTACTTCAATCAAAAAAGTATCACACTTCTATCAGTTTAAGAAACAGAAGATCTCAATGATATAAGGGGACTTCTAAAAATACAGAAGAAAAAGAAACAAAGAATGATTTGGATAGTATAAGGATTCATTAAGACAAAGACCAAATTGAAAATGTTTCTTGAATTTGTTATAGTTGATTTTACTCCTTCCTGCTATTATTTTCACACACACATGCATAGACACCACAAAACTTCACATAACTGGACACAGAATAAGAAGAGTGGGAAGAAAAGCACCTCAAATCCTGAAGTGTCATATTGCCTTCTCTTCTCTGGGTCAGATAAGATGCTATAAGAATATGCAACCTCCTTGAAGAGTTCTGAAGCCTCAGGATTGCTGGCATTCTTGTCAGGATGATACCTGTTCAATATTGGGTTCCAACATCACATTGTTTACAAAAGATCTATTGGATAAGCATCACTATCATCAGTGAACAAGTGATTGCACAAACTTAAGTGAGTATGAATGAGATAAAACCACATTTAACAGATAAATAGTGATAGAACTATAGTTAAATGACTAAATTCACCATTTCCTAATAACTTGAGTTTTTGGGACAATCGGTAATTTAACAAATAGCATTGAAAACTATCCTTTTGTTATACATTTCTCTCTCCCCCCCCCCCCCCCACCCCCCCTTCTTTACTCTACCCAAGCACAACTGAATAGTAAGGGAGCATTACTTAATAAAGAAAGGATAATATGGGACTGCTTTCTCTTTTCATTGAATTTCAAATGGCTCCATACATTTCACAAGCCTTTTTGAAGTTATGAATCCATTATCTTCAACCAAACATCATCAGCTAGCAACGGAACTGATGGTACAGGATTACTTAGGATTCCATAATTAAACTTCAACTTCAACTTTTCACTAATAGCTGCATTGTGTCATAGAATATCAAGCAGTTTAGTTCACGAATTGCTCCCTAACATTATAATTAGAAGTACCTAGAAATCTCAAACAAGTAAATTCAATCTCAATCCCATGTTTTCTTCCCCCAAAAGAATTAACAAGAAATAACCAACCAACCTTCAAGAATCACAGAAACCAGTTGTAATCAGATTATATAAGACACCTCCCAAAACCCATTTCACAAATCAAATCAACAATCTTGTTCTTGCACCATAATAACCTAACTTTGAGCTAGAAATTAAGCTCCCAAAGCAATCTTGTTTCAATTACAATGTCCCTAACACATACCAGGCTTAACTAACCACAATTCAAAACACCCATTAAAGAAAAACTCAAAACCAAACAAAAAAAAAAAACTAAAAAATGAAAAATTGGAAGAAATGAGACATACTTGAGAGCGAGTCTCCGATACGCGGTTTTGATTTCTTGATCGGTGGAATCTCTGGAAACGGACAGTACCTCATAAGGATCTCTCCGATTTGCTGGGGCAGAAGTTCCTTCCATCTTGGAGCCCATTCCCATTCCCCAACTCTCTCTCTCTCTCTAAAATCTGGAAATTTCCTATCTTATTTCTCGGTTCGTCCAATCATGGAATGAAATCTAAAACATACCCACAATATAAATAGCAATAATTACGAATCCAAAACCTAGAAAAAGAGGTCAAAATTTGATTTTTTTTGAATTTCCAACAAAATACACGCAATTCAAAGCATTATCGGATCGCTAATACTTTCTCGGGAATCGAATTTAGAAACACGACCCAACAACAATTGAATATCTATGAGCAAGTATCAAGGATCTAATCGAAGAAGAAAGAATGAAAAATGAAAGAGAGAGAGAGAGAGAAAGAGCTAGGGTTTTGGAATTTACAGAATGTAGAAGAAATGATTTCTCTGTCTTCTTTGTAAGTTCGGCTCGTCACTTTTTTTTTTTTTAATACATATTTTTTTCAAAGGCTCTCCTCCTTCTCATTGACATTATGCTATTTTCAGCTAACGGAAATTAGTCTAAAAATTTTACTATTTTATTTTTTGGCTCTGACCATCTGGTCCACCTTATGTACTCTTCATTTTGCCAATTTTATCCGTATTACTATTTAAGTGGCTTTTTCTATTTGGATCAATTTTTTTTATTTATTTCAAAATATTTCTATATTCTTAGGTTTAAGTAGAAGTAAAATTAAAAGATAGTCCGGTAAAAATATATATTTAACTTGCACTATAATATTGCCTACAAAATAGAAACACTCTTCCACTAATCCACTTCTTCAAATTAATTCTCTCTCAGACAAAAAAAACTTCTTCAAAAGTAATTATACATTATTTTTTTTAAATAGAAAAATAAGTTAAACAATCCATGTTGCTGTTGTTTTCTATATACTGCTATTTAAGGGGCTTCCTCTGTTTGGACTGGATTTTTTTTTATTCCAAAATACCCCTACATCCCTAGGTTTAAGTAGAAATAAAACTAAATAATAGTCTCGTAAAAATACATATCTAACTTGTACTACAACATTGCCTACAAAATAGAAACACTCTTCCACTAACCCACTTCTTCAAAGTAATTATATGTTTATTGTTTTTTTTAAATATAAAAATAAGTTAAACAACTCATGTTGCTACTTTTTTTTCCTTAAAAAAAATACCCCATGTTTATCCAAAAACAAAACTAAATATCACCCAAAAAAAAAAAAAAAAATCTAGGGATGTGATGAATATTATGTGTGGTGAAATCATTTTTTCATCACACTCCTAAGTTTTTTTTATGATTGAAAAATATAGTAATCCCAAATTATAATAAATGCTATAAATTAACTCTTACTCAAAAAATAGAAGAGCCTCTGAGCACATACTCAAATTTTGAAAGTTATTTAAAAAAAAAAATTTTATGGTATATAATGTTTTAGGGAAAAATACATATAGACCTCATGGGGTTTGAGCCACTTGCAAGCTAACCCTCTTCTATGAATTTTTTTTTATTATCAACTCCTAAGATTTAAGAATTATTCAAATTGACTCTTGTAGCTGAATTCTATTACTTTTGTTAATTATAATTGACAAAAAAAATATCACTTATTATGCCTGTTTTGTTTTTAAAATGATTTTTTTTTAATAATAAAGGGTTCACATGCATATCATGTAATTAATTTTTATCCGTCAAAATTAAGATTAAGTAGTTAATTTAGACAATTCTTAAATCTCAAAAGTCAATAATATAAAATCAATGGCATAATGGTCATGACCATTGCATTTACCCAAATCCAAAGGAATCTCTTTGCATTCTGCTTTGCTTTTTTTTTTTTTTTTCTTTTTTTTTTTTCTTTTGCTTTTTTTTTTATGTTGCATACTTATTTAATCCATATTACTTATATTTTTTTTGAGAAAAATAATAAATAAATAGTTAAAATTATTTACATATAGTATATATATAAAAAATGTGTATTATAGAATCAAAAGAATTTATAATGCATATAAAACCAAAATGATTTGAATTTTTTGTTGATTGTCTCACTAAGAATGGCAATGGGTCGGGTTTAGGGCAGGTGTCTTTATGCCTGAACCCGACTCATGGGCCCACCCCAATTACCTAAACCCATCCCGTTTAATAAACGGGTTTTTTTTTAACCCCCAAACCCGCCCTGTCGAGCCCCCGTGAGCCCCATCCCATCATGCCCGACCCAAAATCACAAACACAAACCCAGAAATAAAAAAAAACAAATTTTAGATTTATGATTTTCCCTTTCAAAATCACAAACACAAACACAGACACAGAAATCACAAACAAAAAATTTTCAGATTTGAGATTTTCCCTTTCAAAATCACAAACGCAAACTCAAATCCTAACACAAACACAAACACAAAAATCCTAACATAAACACAGAAATCACAAACACAAAAATTTCATATTTATGATTTTCTCTTTCAAAATTACAAACACAAATCCTAACACAAACACAAACACATAAATCACCCAAAAAAAAAAAAAAAAAAGAGAAGAACATATCATTAAGAAATAGGAATGACAACGAACCAAAAAAAAAAAATGGTGGAGAACGAATCCAAATCATTGAGAGTGAGTTACAATGAGTCGGTGATAGAGGGGGAGTTGGCATTGACGGCGAGGTGAAGACGCAGGGAGGAGGGAGAGTGGGAGCTATTAAAGGGGGCGGCTATGAGGCCACGAGTGTGGCTGTGTGAGTCAGTGAGAGTGACGGCTTGAGGAGTTGAGGGGGGCAGTGGTGAGGCTGTGGCTATGTGGCTGTGTGGGTGAGAGTGACTGAAGACTAAGAGAAGGTGGGTGGCAGCTCATATGAGATTGAGAGAATGAGATAGGATTAGGGTTTTTTGAATAAGTTTATATATATATATATATATATATATATTAGGTTTTTTGGTAATTTTAGTTTAACGAGTCAGGTCCAGGTCCAGGTTCGGGGCGGGTATCACTAAAATCCGAACCCGACCCAAACCCGCTTTGAGTTTTATTTTAAAAATCCAGACCCAACCCATTAGGGTCGAGTATCTGCAGGTCAGGTAACAATTGCCATGCCTACGCCTCATATTATAGTACACAATAAACGAATAAACACACCTTTATTTTTTCTTTTCAACTAGTACTATACTTTTTTTTTCTTGGTGTTTTTATTTAGAGTTATACCAACCAAAGAGAACACATAGTAAAGACATAACTATTATCATAAGTTGAAATCTATTCTCTAACACATTTTAGAAATACATATTTAAAAGATATGATGATTTGATAAATGACTTAGATGCATTTTTCTTATATGTACATGCAATTATCTATACTTTATTAGTTTTGGGTATTATTTTTTTGAATTTTAACAACTTGGTTGAAGCTTCCATTAAAACAAAGTGCAAAGTTGTGATTTTCAATTATGTTTCTGTTGGCTTTAATTTCGTGTCAAATTTGATTATATTTTATCAATCATTTCCCTATATGTTTATGGGATTCGATGTAATGGGTTAGTGTGTGAAATTGGTAAAGAACTGTAAAGAACATAACAACTCGCGACTGACTTGCGAGTGGAACAACCCGTGAAAGGTCATGTGAGGAGAACATGCTGGAAGTTGAAAGGTCTAAGTGTGTGATGGCATCTCGTGAGTGGCTCGCGACTTGGACAACTCGCGAGATGCACTGCCAACCTATTTTGTGTGCTTTCCACATTTCTTTACCAACACTATATAAACCCACATTACCCACGAAATTGTAAGGAGAATTTTAGAGAGAAAACCCTAGAAATCCATTTAAGAGTTAGAGATTGTACACTCACAATCATCTACATAATATGTGAAAACTGACCCACGAGTCGGGTAGTGTTGGGTGCCTAACACCTTCCCATCCCCCATACCTAAACTCTGGACACGTGCTCTGGTAAAGATCAATCCTTCCATGAAAGACGCTATATTTATGATTCCTAGACCTAAATTAGGTAGCGACTCCATTTAAACCCTCCGCCATGGTCCACCCTAGGCCAAGGCGTACTCACCCAAACGCGAGGATGACCTATCACGGGCACTTGCGCCCACAATGGCAACTCCACTGGGGATAGAGAGTTTAATTCCAACGTGTTCCATTTCTTAATCTTAATAAAGGCTTATTTAACATTGTTTGCACACACTTTCACTTGGTTCTTTTATCCCTTTGCCATAGTTGGTGAAGAGTGGGAAAGTGGAGGCTACATTTGGGCCAAGACTTTTCAAACTTCATCCCACCAACTCACAATCCGTGTCATTACCTATGATGGGCTTTGAGTACATTAACGGTTTGCCACCAATCTATTACAGTCCATTTAGGCCTAAGATTGGAATCATGGCCCACCTAGTTGTGAGTGGCCTATTGATCTATCCTTTTAGCTTTAAGGAGTTTATCTACACCTAGAGAGATCTTAGATCCAATCAAAAGAGGGTACCCTTTATATCTCTTGTTTGTTCAACCATATATCTTGTGTTCACCTAATTCTAAAGGAAAAATAAAATATGTAAAATTTGAAAGGATGGCCTAAGAGTTATGGCATACCCTAAGACTATGGGATGAAAAGAAAAGAAGTTCTCAAATATAAGACGCTTATCCTAAAATCCAAAGGTATATCTAAACTTGAAAGGTTCATAGGATCATAGCCTAGTTACTATCATAAGCCTAATTTCAAAGGCCTCTTGAAAAAGAAAGTCTTGGGCCTAAGGTAACAAATATGCAATGGACTTAGCATCCAAGATCCTATAAAGTCGATATTTATCTCCCTAATCTTGGGCCTCTTTGTTGCATGTAAAGGTTTAAAATGATGAGAGATTCATGGGCTTTGAGAGGAAGGCCACAATATATTCTAGCTAGAAGGCTAATTCAAAAAAAAAAATTGATAATGAATATAAGAAAAGGAGAGCCCTAAGGTGATGAATACATTGTTGGCCCATATTTGAGACAAGGGATTGAAAATCTCTAAGCACATTCTAATGAAAGCCCATGAGTGTAAGTTGAGAGCTTTATTGTAAATGAACCAAGCCCTATGAAGCAAGGGGCAAGGCTCATGAGAGGAAAGGAAGTGATTTTGTAATTGGGCCTTCATTAAAATAGACTTTAGGAATGGCAACGGGTTGGGTTTGGGGCAGGTTTCTTTATGCCCAAACCCACCCCATAGGCCCACCCCCCTTACCCAAACCTAGCCCGTTTAATAAACGGTTTTTTTTTTAAATCTCCAAACCCGCCCCGTAGGGCCCCATCCAGCCATGTCAAATTTGGGCCCAAATTGTGACCCAATTAAAAAAAGGATTGAATTGAAGCCTATATCACAACCCAAGCAAAAAAAAATATTATATTTGCCTAGATTCAAGCCTTATACCATGGCCCAAATGCCAAATCAGTCCAAATCATAAGACCATTACAAACCTATTAATCATAAATCAATAAATCACCTAGCTTTTTTTTTAGGGGAAATAAATCACCTAGCTAAGATCACCATTTAATCATAAATCAAACATAAAAATAAAAGCTATAAAATAAATCCCACAAGTTTAGGATAATTACAAACCAACAAGTTAATCCAACAAGTCCAAGAAATTAAAAAGCTACTAAATTAATCCAACAAGTCTAATCCTCTACAGCTGTGACACAACTTTCATCCACTTCATTAGGCTCCAAATCATCAAGAATTGTTTGAATTGTACAATCTCCTAACATAGTTAAAGAACCTACAACAGCAATGAATTAAAAAAATGGAATAAACTTCATCAAATTATAACCAGAAAATATAAAAAAAAAAACACATACATTCTTTGGATTCTTACTCCAATGTACACTATCACAAAACATAGAAACATCTAAACCTTAAACCATATAAACAGAATTGATCTATGTTCTTTTAATATCACCTAAGCATTCAAAAATTCCAACAAAATATAACGAACCCAAAAACATTTAAGCTGATTTCAAATCAAATACTTTAAATAAAAAAAAAAACAATATAATAATATCCAAACAGGAAAAAAATCATTAGATTCAATCTAAAAGAGCATCAAAGCATCAATCACAGGAAAATTAAAAATTTCATAAAAAATCTAAAATTAAAGATCAATCAACATCCACCAAACACATTTCTAGAATCAAAAAAAGAAAAGGAAAAAAAACTAGAATCGAACCTGTGGCTGTGGAGAATGACGAACGGCAGCAATGCAGAGACGAGGGAACGAATGAGAATGAGTGAGGGTGAGAGTGAGTGAGGCTGTGAGGGTGAGAGTGAGAGTGCGTGAAGGACTGAGGGAGTGAGGGGGGGGGGGGGGGCAGCGACTGATTAGAGGAGAGGATAGTGAGAGTTAGGGTTAGGGTTAGGGTTAGATTAGATAAGTGGTACATATATATATGCTCTTTTTTTCTTTTTTCTTTTTTTTTCTTTTTTTTTTTTTGTTGTAATTATGGTGTATGTGGGTCAAGTTTGGGGTTGGTATCACTAAAACCCACACTCGACTTGAACCGACTTCAGGTTTTATTTTTAACACCCAAACCCGACCCTACTGTTTCGCAGGTTGGGTAAAACCTGACCCATTAGGGTTGGGTCGGGTCGAGTACCTGCGGGTTGGGGTTTAATTACCATCCTTAATGGACTTAAAGACTTTCTAAGAACATCTAAATAAAAGAAACTTTCATTAAAGGGCATGTGTTTATGTTTTAATGGCTTCTCCCAGATTTTCCACGTGCCACGATGTCTGACCAAACAACTTAAGAAGAGGTGGATCATGTGATAATTAAAGGAATAGCTTGCATGCTTTTCCCAATGCTGAAGCACGTTCCTGGTCCATGGACCTTCACAAGGACTTATGTCAATGACTTTTTTGAAGTAAGAAACACTGTATCTTAGGAAGATCATGACTAGCCAAATTGAACTTCGTCAGTCAGGACAACCCAAATTGTCCCTGCTCACATTTTGATTGAACGAGACACCACCTCACCTACCGACGAAGGATGGTACTTTGTCTTGGCCCAAGATGAAGACGATAAGGAAGAAGGTGATGACGTGGAGATTGGTTATTAGAGTGAGAGTGATATGACTGGTCCACCGAAAAGGAAGATGGCGCCCTTTCTGACGAGAATGGAGTCTCATGGGATATAATAGAAGCCATACACGTGTGGGGTCATTTGGAAGACAAAGATTGGTCCGTGGAGTTGAAGACTTTGTTTGAGGAGGATGGCAAGAAAGAGGACAACGACGCCTAAAGATGAGGAAAGACAAAATTCATCATGCCTACTAATAGGCAACTTAGCAATTGGACTTGGGTTGGGTTTTCTAATAGAATGGGAAAGATACCTTATAATGCAAGTTCCAATGTACTTTTCAACATTTTTAATAAGATGAATTACAATTTGGCTTATTTTGATGTGTCTCGTAATATTGAAATTCTACACTTAAATAATTCTAATCAATTTGAAAATGAAATTAATAAACAATTGGAAAAGAAAATTGAACCTATGGAACCAACTTTTGAAACTCTTAATTTGGGCAATGATGAGAATCCCTGATTAATTAAAATTGGCTGAACTCTAAATGAACAAGAAAGAAAAGATCTCAAAGAACTTCTTATTGAATTCCAAGAAGTATTTGCATGCTCTTACAAAGATATGCCTAGCATTGATCCCAAGATAGCACAACATCACATTGATACTCATTCTCACATGGTACCCGTCAAGCAAAAATTGAGACACATGAGAACTAAATGGCTTCTCAAGGCTAAGAAAGAAGTCACAAAACAGTTAATAGTAGGGTTCATCAAACCCATGCACCAAGCCAAATGGATAGCTAATGTTGTGCCTATGCCCAAGAAGGATGGGAAGGTGAGGATGTGTATGGACTTTAGAGGCCTAAACAAGGCTTGTCCTAAGGATGATTTCCCTTTGCCTTACATAGATTTCTTAGTGGATAATACTGCTGATAGTGCTTTGATGTCTTTCATGGATAGTTTCTCCGGATACAATCAAATCAAGATAGCTCCTAAGAACATGACCAAGACTACTTTCACCACTGAATGGGGAATCTATTGTTACACAGTAATGTTATTTGGGCTTAAGAATGCAGGTGCAACTTACCAAAGGATGGCCATAGCCTTGCTACATTACATGATGCACAACGAGGTAGAGATATATATCGATGATATGATCGTGAAGTCCAAGGATAAAAGAGGTCACATAACCATGTTTTGATGTGAGCCGGCCCATGGACCCTTAAGAATGTCCAAAGATCATTAAAAAGCCCCAAAAACCCTAATTTTAACATATAAAAACTCATCTTATGTCTCTAATCAAAACCCTAGCTAGAGAGAGTTATTTTTTGGCCTCCATCTTCTCTAAAACCCTATTTTCTCTTTTTAAAATCCTAGGGCAGCAACTTAGCACATTTTTTACAAATTAAAAACCTCTCTTTAGTTAGTTCTAAGGTAGAAACTATTTTTCTAAATTGATTTCTCAAAACCTGTATCAAAATCTTTTGTTTTTGAGTTGTGATTACTAACTATTATTGTGTTCTTTTGATTATTCTTGTCCCTAATCTAATCTTTGTGTTCTAGGCACTGAGGGGTCGGTTAAACAATCTCAAATCTATGATTCTAAAGCAAGGTGAGCCTCTTTGCCATGATTTCTTACTTTGCTACATAAGATTCACATGGTTCTTAATTTTTTTTTATTTGTTATACACGCTTAGATATATGTTTTGCTTTATTTGATTTTGTTTTTTTGTGTCTGATCATGCTTTGAATGAACGGTTGAATTGGATATTAGAAGCATGCTAGGTTTTGTTTGATTATTGTTTTGTTACTGCTTTAAAATTATGTTTCTAGGCATGTATGCGTGGCCATGCTTTATATATGCATATGCATACTTCATGTATGCGCACGCATACTTTTGCCCAAAACGCTGATTTAGAGTTCTTGCTATTTTGTGTGTTTTAATTAGTTTTAATCCTCTTTTTAGGTCTTGTTGAGTCTAGCTTTCACATGTTTAGGTCTAGGGTTAGTAGAATTGTAAAGTTGTGATTTACAACTATATTTTATGTTGGCTTTAATTCTCTGTCAAATTTTATTGTAATTTTGTTCAATCATTTCCCTGTATTTTTGTGGGATTTAATGTAAGGGTTGTGTGTGAGAGTTTGGTGAGGAATCTATGAAGAAGTGGTTTTTACAACTGGACTCGTGATTGATGACTCGCAAAACAAGCCACGTGAGAAGCACATGCTGGAATTTGAAAAGTCTTTGATAGGCTAGTTTTCGCGACTGACTTGCGACTTAGGCCAAGTCGCGAGTGACCCGCGAAACCCATTGCCTATTACTTTTTGGAGTGTGACTTTACCATTCTTTACTAACACTATATAAACCTTTATTACCCACAAAATGTAAACAGAAGGAGTATTTTCTGAAGAAAATTTTGAGAGAGAAACCCTAGCCAAACACTTGAGAGTTAGAGATTGTTTTACCCACAATCCTCTACATCATTTTTCTAAAGTTTCCATTTACTCTCACCTCCCATCTATACATCCTTAAGAGATTCTTAGCTCAAACACTTACCTCACCCATCCTAAGAGTTGAGAGAAGTTTTGGTGCCTTTGGAAAGCATTGAAGGAAGACATTAAGTGGCGGATGCAATCGGGTGGAATTGTGGGATCCGGAAAGCTAGTGAAGACAAGACTCCGAGAAGTCCGTTGGTAGCAGGAGCTTGGAGGGCTTAAATACATTGGTAGACTAGACTTGAAGGGTCTTTTTGATATTCGTGTACTCTAACTTATTCACTAGTGGATCGATTTCGGCTTGGAGGGCCGCGAAGAGGTTTTTCGCCGAGCACTTTGGTTTCCATTTCGATAACACGTCTCAGTGTTATCTTTTGTTTGCATCTCTCTTCCCTATTCTTTAAGCTTTACATTTATTGCTCATTGTACTTATGGCTTAGAGTAATGTTGCCGGTTTATTGCGTGTGCCTTACTCTTGTTTCGCACTTAGATAAGTTAGAGTAAAAGCAATTAGGCCATAATTTAAAATTGGGGGTCTAAACAAGTATTAGTGTTTTCACACTAATTGAGCTTTCAATAATAACATGTTTCACATGCTTGAATTGATAGACTAATGATTAGGGTTTATGCTTTGATGAATCACATGAACAGTCATGGAAATTTGAACATGCATTGATGCATAGGTGCTAAGGTGTTATGGTGCAGCGAGGTAAGTGAGGTAAGTCACGCATAATTACATGAACATGCATTTGACTTGGTTGATGAACATGATAAACTTTCTTGATTGATGAACATGATAAATATACTTGATTAATGCCTTGTTGATGTTGTTGTTTTGTGATGTGATTGCTGCCCTTGGATATATATTGTGATGTAAACTTTATATTGTGATTTGATCTTTAACATTTTGTGTGTTTTATTTTCCTTAAGTGCATGATGTATGCTTAGGTTAAGGATTAGAGCTCTCTTCAATAAACTCTTTAATTAAATATGGCCTAGCAACACATAATGGAGGCCGGCCCACAAGCCAGGCTGTCTTGGATGCCTAACACCTTCCCAAGCCATGCCCAAACTCTAGACCTATAATCTAGTATGTGGACCCATGTATGTAAGTGATTGGCCCAAAAGGCCCAATTTGGTTCCTAGACCTAATCTAGGTGGCGACTCCACTTTTCTCTGCCACAGTCCACTAAGCCGGGGCATACTCTCATTTGCACCCACAATAGGGGATGCCATTCCTCTATAGCTGGTACTTAGCATCGGTCATCAAGAGCAGGGCAAACATGAATGGAGGAGGATCCATCGAAACCTGAGGCATATCCTCACCCATCAGTTGGCAAGAAGCTCACTCAACTAAGTATAGAACCCTCAAGCCTGCACCCTCCAAGGGTCGAGTGGTCCTAGAAGAGATAATGGCGGCTGCCTCTAGCCCCTAGTTAGCAACAGGAGGAATACCCACCCAAGGTCCCTAAGCAATCTGCCAAAAACACTCATGATTAGAAAGAAAACCTTTGAAACATGCAAGGATAGCTGGGAATGAAGAATTTCACTCACTTCTTCAAATGAGAGGTTGTTGAGATAAGCCCAGACTAAAGGGAAATCCTTCAGGTCCACATCTGGACCACGAGCAACAAGGCCATAGCTCACGGCCCAATGCTACAAGAATAGCAAAATGATAGTTTGCAAGAAAAGAATGTTTACAAGATGATAGTTTGCAAGAAAAGAATATTGTACAGTCTACAAGATAATAGTTTGCAAGAGAAGAACACAGTATAGCTTGCAAGAATACAATTACAGTTTGCAAGATGATAGTTTGCAAGAAAAGAGCACGTGTACAGTTTACAAGAGCATGAAATGTAGTTTTGTAAACCTAAATGGCATATGAATAAATACAGTTTACAAAAGTACGAAGTACAATTTGTGAAACCATGTAAGAAAAGAAAAAGGGTCTAACCCCAAGGAGCTTCCAAGGCCCTGCTAGCTAGGGCAGAGTCCCCCGACTGAGTGTGTCCATGACCGAATAAAGGTAGGCAAGACAAGCCTAACCCTAGTTCACCTCCCACACATGCTCGAAGTTGCGAAAGAGAGCAAGCCACCTTAAAAACACTGTATGCCCCCAACAAGGACAGCAAGAACGCCCTAGCCATCTGGGCCCAATCATTAGGCATCGCCTAAGAAAGAGGCATATAATCCCTCTCCAAGTCGAAATAGTGGATGTGCTTACTCAAGTACTTCCGCCCTAGTAGGTTGATGCCTAGCTGAATGCCCAAGTCACTCTCTAAGTTAATAATGGGACCATCAAATCTTAGATTGGTCATCTGGTGGAAATCGTGAGGAGTCACTGTCATCCCCCTCCCAGCAATGTGAAAGGTGTGAGTAGTATCCCACCAACTATCCGCAAGCGCCTGCACCAGAATACCGTTGGTGGAACTTTCCAGAAACAAACGCATAATGGGCTCAAAATTGACCGCACTCACCAAGGCCTTTGTATCTTTTGTCAAGGCCCTCTACCATGCAAAGAGATGACTGGCACTACCCCTACTCATGAAATGAGGTAAAACCTGTAAAAGACAGGAATAGGAGCATAAGAATCATGTTGGATGAGAAAAATAAAGTGAAAAAAAAAAATCAAGCTAGAAAAAAAAAATGAAGTTTATGGGGCATGCATTTATATGAACTAATGAACACAGACGTATACATATGAAGAGTGGGTGCGTATGCATGAACACAAACAGAATGGGTTCTTCGACAATTTTGGCCTACCACGAATCAAAACTCATCCTAAACATGTTTCTACCCCTCATAGGACATTAGGTTTTCATCTAAACACATCCCATAACAAAACCCAAGCATTTACAAGTCTAAAAATGAATTAAAATAGAAGATTAGAGCAAAACTTAAAAATGAGAAAATTTTGAAAAACTCACCAATCCGGTC
Source organism: Quercus robur (assembly GCF_932294415.1). NCBI lineage: Eukaryota > Viridiplantae > Streptophyta > Magnoliopsida > Fagales > Fagaceae > Quercus > Quercus robur. The sequence goes on along the minus strand of NC_065534.1, from coordinate 39,725,791 downwards.
TGTGCACCCTCTGAAAGATGGTTTTATGGCCTAAAGATTAATGGAGGGGACTCTGTTAGCCTTGTGGCTCCATTCCAGCGAGTGAGATTAAAAACTTTGCCAGAAATCATGGAGGTTTTCTTGGCTTTGGGTGCCATTGGAGAATATGAGAGAGTTTTGAGAGAGAGATTCTTATGATTCTGATATGGAATGGATAAGGAAATGAGGGAGAGGTAGAAGGTTTTTGTAGGGAAAGAGAGGGAGTTGAAGAGTTGAGAGAAAATGCAGAGATGAGGAAGATGGAGAGAATAAGAAGAAAAAAAGAAACGGTTGGTAACAGTTGAAGAAAAATGAAGAGGCGAGAAGGCATATGATGACTAAACTACATGTAGTTTAGGCCTCCCGCTAAACTACGTGTAGTTTAGCAAAAAAATAAAATAAAATAAAATAATATCCCTAGTGGACTTCAAAAGATAAGAAGTGCAAGAAAAAATTCAAAGACAACCCCCATGGGTCATGAAGTATCAGAATGTTACAAAGATGCATTGAAATGATGTAAATACCCATCAACAAGTCAAAAGACATAAAATTCCTAAAAATATTCCCTAGTGGCTTAGAAGGCCCAAGAACATTCCCCAATGGATTGGAAGGCCCAAGAAGACTCCCCATTAGATTAGAAGTCACCAAGGAAACTCCCTCGTGGGTTAAAATCATCAACCAATTCTTTAGTGAGTCACAAATAGAAAATCCTTCCCCATGTGGATCAGAATCATCAAGGACTTCCCCATGGGTCCTAGATACCAAGACAACTCCCTCGTGAATTACTAAAAGGAGAATTTTCCCCATCAGAATCATCAAAGACTTCCCCTTAAGTCCAAAGTACCAAGATAACTCCCTCATGAGTTATGAGAAAAAGAAGGAAGTGTTCTAGCCGAGGATAACCTTGCTATAAACTTGCCAGAACACTTCCTTCTTGGCGACCTCCAAATCCGTCGTGGCTTAAAATAAATTTTGATGAGGCACTTTTCCATAAGGAACAATGGGCGGCCATTGGTGTTATCATTCAGGATAACACAGGTATGGTTATGGCTTCTTTAACCCAACAACTTCCACTACCCTCCGTAGTTCTAGAGGTGGTGGATTTAGAAGCAAGGAGAGTGCTAGAATTTGCTCTTGAACTTGGCTTTGACAGGGTAATACTAGAAGGTGATTGCAAGATTCTAATCAAAGCACTTCAAAGCATGAAAAAATCGATAGCTCAGGTTGGCCACATAGCTAAAGATGTCCAACATCTTGCCTCCCTCTTCATAACTTCTAATTTTGTTCATGTTTGTAGGACTTGTAACTCAGTTGCTCGTTCATTAGCTCGTCAAGCAATTTTATGCCCCCATATCTTAGTCTAGGTGGAAGATGTTCCCCTAAATATTAATATAATTCTTCAGGTTGATTTAAAAAGCCTTCCTTAGTGACATGCACGGTCTTCCTTCTCAAAAAAAAAAAAAAGAAAAAAAAAAAAGGAAGTTATTTTGATTAAATAACCATAGTTTTTTTTTTTTTTTTTTTTTTTGTACTTTTATTTATGGGTCTTTAAGCCTTTTGCTTTTAAACTTTAAGTAAGTAGTCAAAAATCATTTCGAGTGCTTTATTTTTATCATTTTTTATATTTAAAAAAACAATAAAGGCTATATTTGCATAAATTTTTTGAACAATAATATTATATTACTTTCAATCTTTGGTATATGTGTATGTGGGGCCCGGCCCAAAACAACGGGCTACCTAAACACAGGCCCGTCCGAAAAGCATCATGTCCGAGGAGAAGTCATAGCCAAAACGTTATCCAAGCCCAACTATGGTAAAAGAAACTTGTCCGAGGAGTAACATCTCCTCGGACGCTACGAAGTCTAGGCCAAGAGCTCGCCCCTACCACTGCAGCTCATCCTCCAAGCATATAAAAAGAATAAAACCCAAAATATCTCATGGAAAGCAACTACCGCCACATTAAATGTGTCACAACCACCCTCTTGGCCGCATTAATGAGGAAAAGACCCCTGAACAGTACTGCCTTGGCCACTGCAACTCACAAGGGGATGATAAAGGTGTCTGATAGGACAGGTGCTCAAGTGGGGGCTTAGATGATCAACAAGTGTAAGGTTCAGATAAGAATAATAGAGCTATATAATGTAATAGAATCCCTCAAAGAAAGGGACGGAAAAAACTGTATTCATCACTTAGGAAATAAAATCTTCTGGGGAATATTCATTCTGGTGTTTTTATCACTGCTCCAACTTTCTCCATACCCAAGGCCGACTAGGTTTACTGAGGCTAAGTTCTTTCACCCATCCTCTACAAACATTTATTGTGTGTTGCGCTTTGGGCCAGGGCCTGATCAAAAGGGTTTGGGCCAGAAAAATCGTGCAACTACAGTGTATGTTTATGTTTAAATTGAATATCATCTAATTTTCATAGTTTATCTTTATTCTTTTATGTACTATTTAATTTATTTATATACCTTTTAAATTTGAATTAATTATTAATTGAAAGATTAAACTAATGACCCAACTATTGAACTAATAACCCAACGATTGAATCAATGAATCATCAAATGATTCAAACCACTCCTTTAATAGTTCAATGCTTGGTTTGATTTACATAACTATGCACGAGGGTTGAACTAGAAAAATTAAGTGTCATGCTAGGGTGACCACAAAGCATTTCCTTGCAAAATGCAAACAAACTTTTTTTTTTCCTTTTTTTCCTGATGTTGCTTTTTAAATCAATCACTCCAATCATAATTCTAGTTTACCAACTACCAACCCTTCCATCTTTTAGTATACTCTATATGGTTTGATCACAAGGTTTTAAAAAAAAAAGCATAAAGGTTATTCTACATTTAGTAATGCCAACCTAGGTATAATAGTATTGAAACTCACGGGGAAATAGTTTTATGATACATAAAGTTAATTCATGAGCTTGAAACGCGTATAATAGTGTTTATTTATTTGTCTAAGCTTGATTAACGCATGGAACAAATTGAAAGTACTAGCTAGTGTTGCTCACTTAATTTTGTTAGAATAAGAGCAATGTGGAAAGAGAATGTAGAAAAATCAGTTATATGAGACTATGAGTTTTGGCAAGACAAATGATCCAACTAGTCTAATGGCAAGTCCATGGAGTAGCTGGAGAGGGTTTAAGAAGGAGTTTCACCTCATTGTCTAGTCTAATAACCTTAAAAAAAATTTAAAAATCTCAAACTCAAATTTTATAAATCAATACGTGCAAGAACTATTTGACAAAAAAGGAAAAAAGAGAAGGAAATATGCTAGAAATGAATGTGAACACAAATTAAAGAGAGAAAAAGGAAAAGAGTTAGGGAAGTAGATCAAATTGTAAGAAATTGCGACCTTGGGAAAATTTAATCTTGCGTGAACAGGGTAGGCTGAGTTGATGTGTTTCTCAAAATAATGTGTTATAAATAGAGATTGTGCAACAAAATTTTTATTATTGGTTTTCGGCACACCTCTCTTGACTTGAACTGGTGATCTCCTAGGATCTTTGAGGTTGTTCTACATCATCCAAAGCCATCCTTTATGTAGAACAACAACCCTAACTTGTTCTTTGTTCAAACTTAAGTGATGCATGACAAAAATGGTTCTTTGATGGAGTTGCTATACACACAAATTTTGTAAAAGATAAATCACACGGTCACGAATAATGTAACAAATAATCAATTTATATTGATATATATATATATATATATATATTAGGACAACATAAATTGTTTAGATAGTCATTGATACGAGAAGAAATATTAGGAGTTTCAAAAAAGTGTTTAATAATAGTATAAATTAAAGTATTGACTCAGTGTCAGAACTGTTGAGCAAACATATTCTATTTCAGGAACCCATGAAAAATGTTGTTTGTTTAATAGGAGAAATATTGATGAATTCCTTGCTAAAAAATTCAGTTATTTGCATATTGGACTAGTTCAAGTTGCTGTTAAACCCCTTACTCGAAAAGGTGTTAATGCTTCTATACTTATGTGCTTAAGAGATGCTAGGTTTAAAGATTTTCATACTAGTATTCTTGGCATGATTACCTCATCTCTGTTTGATGGTCCTATTTATTTTAACTGCTATCCTGATATTACTCTTGCTTTGGATGATTCTAATATTGTTAAGGCCTTAACTTTAGATATTTTAACATCTAGTTATGATATGGATGAAGGCAGTAAGCCCCTTGCTATCATATATCGCATTTATTATAGATTATTAGGTACTTAATTTAATCCTCATGCTAGGCTAAGAGACCCTGTTGATAAAACTTTGTTAATCCAATGTTCCACTTCTAATGCTAAGGTTCAAGTTCCAAAAATGATTCAATGGAAAGATATTAATCTTCCCAAAGAATGGTTGTTGGAACAAGAAGCTCAGCCTGTTAAGCTAGGTTCTGATGAATTAAATCTTGATCACATCCAACAATATCTTGATGGAACTGTTAAAATAGGCTCAGTCTAATTAACAAATTGATCCCTCCTAAATGGTTTTCAAAAGTTAAAATTGTTGTCTGCCATGAATATGAATTCAATGTTATTGCTATGATTGACTCTGGTGATGATATGAATTGCATTCAAGAAGGAATAATTTGTTCCAAGTATTATGAAAAATCAATGAGATCAGTTTCTTCAACAGCGTAATCTTCTTCATTTATAATATCAGGAGGGACGCTAGATCTGGAGCTAACAGAGGAATTGGATCTAAATAAACTTATCCATTCTATCCTAGTTTTAATACTCATTTGTTATGTTTATTCTTATAACCATTGCATTTCATAACACATACCCTAATCAACCCTCTACCTCTCATACCCTAATGCACTTCTAGCAAAACAGGCTTTACTGTTTGGTATAGGGAATTCACTTGAAAGAGGAGCTTGTTGGCTGGAGTCATCTTCATCTCTTTGCTCATCTAGCTCACTATCAGATTGTTCATTATCAAGTTGTTTATCAATTTTTAAAAGTAACATTTCTTGTTTTAAGTCAAAGTTATCCTTTTTAACATTTTTTAAATCATTTTTTAGCTCAATGATTTCTTTCTTGATAATAGTAATTTCATGTTGTAAATCATTAACAGTTATCTCTTTGGACTTCTTTTTATTATCTTTCCAAAGTTTCATCAAGACTTATCTTTGATTTCATCTTTTTATCATCCAAGGTTTTCTTGAGCTTTTTAAGATATTCTTCTTTTAGCTCAAGATCATCAATATGGCTTATCAAATTTATTAGTGAATTTTCTTGTTCTTCTCCTTTGGTTAAAACATTAATTGTTTTGCGGCCTTTGGAGAGATCATTAATAGTATTGCAACAAGAGTCTCTACAACCAATTTTAATATTAGGGGAATCAGAAGTTTCATTGTTAGAGTGATAGCCAGAATCGAATGAGGAAAGAAAATCCTCTTCTGATGAATCAGATGAAGTAGTAGATCTTGATTCGAGGATCTGAAACAGATCTTCTTTATCATCATCATTAATATCTAACATATTATATGTGTGTGTGTGTGTGTGTGTGTGTGTGTGTGTGTGTGTACAATCTTTTGTATGACTCTTTATAGTCAAAGAATACAATAAAACTCCCCTAATTCGATTTCCAAGAAACTTTACAATTTGAAGAACTATGAAGTTTGAACTTTTTTTTTTTCATCAACTTAATCTCAAACAAGATCAAAGGAAGCTAAAGGAGAATCCCTACTTTGATCTGAAGAGTAGGAATAAGTCTTAATGAACAATAAAATTCTCCTGGATTTAGAGATGACTCTCTATTTTGGTAGAATGTCAGTATAATTCTTTCTCTCTAAATGTCCCCATTTTTCTTATATGAGAAGCCTTTATTTATAAGCAACTAAATAGTATTTGATTTGGAATTTTCTCTCAGCATTTATTGAGAGTTAATTATGAATTTTAAATTCAAATTTGAATTTGAATTTAATTTCATTTTCCATTTAATAAGAATTTTCCATATGAGTCTTTTCTTCTAACATTGCCACATGGATTTTTTTTATTTGATACTGCCACATGGCTTGGACACATTTCATTTCTACGCGAGTGGTGGTAACTCAAAGACTTGACACGTGACTTGATTTCATTTGCCAATTGTCCACATCATCAATTGGAAATTAATTTATTCAAAGATATTTGATCATGATCAATGGCGGTTGTAGATACATCATAAAATGTTGATGTCTACAGTTGCATGCTACTAGAGTAATGTAAACTAATCCACGACATAAGAGCCTCACTAACACTTTGTGCAACACTAAAATAATGCAAAATGTGTTCTATGTTATGGGGCATCATTGCTCTATTGAGTAAAGCCTAGGCATTACTTTGCTTCAACTAACCAGCTTCAATTGGAGCTACTCGTACAAAACATGGAGGGGCATGCCCCACTTTGAGCGCCCCCTCTTTTTTTCTCATCATTTTCTAACATCTCCCATTCGCACACTCTAGGCTTGAGAGTACCGTTCATCTCTCAATGTATTTCTTAGTATATTCATAATAGCAAAAAGGTTGTGCGACCATCAAGCACACTAAGGAAAAATATGGGAGCATTATACTAAACTTATACAAAGATCAGTATAGCAACATCCCTAAAGTTTCATTATACCCTAAACATAATCTAATAAGTCAAATCAAACATTTCTAATTCCTCTCAAGTATAATACTTAGACCTTTACTTGATCCATCGAAACTATCGCAATGTACTCATGATTATATCACTACCCTTAAACGCTATAACTTGTTAACAATGAAAACAAATTTAGTGTTGTGTTTTTGAATAATTTTTCCTTTGCACATGTGTCATTTAACTTTAGCAATGTCCTTTTAGAATATATCTAACATGGCCATAAGTAACATGCCAAAACAGAAAACATTAAAATATATATTTCATGACATAGTCAAAAGTGACAAAGGGTGTGGGTAGGATCTTAATGAAATATCCATAGGACTTGCATAGTGAAGAAGCAAGGTTTTATTCTTTCACCTCCACTTTTGGTCAAATAGGCAAATGTAATATGAAATACATGCTACGATTTAGTTCCCTTAAGGAAGGGTATATGTCTTAACCTAATATATTGTACAGATCTCAGTCTAGTCATTACTCAAGTGCCTAACCCTAATCCTTTATTTTCTTGCCACCCTAAGCATCAAATTTAAGGTTTAACATTTGCCTAACCAAAGGATATGTGGAGTCGAGGATCATGGGCTATCCATGCATAGTCTAATCAAACTACATATGTTATAGAGTTCATCTTAGTTCCAGCTAAGGTGACATATATTTTTGTCAACCACCTATATATTCTACATAACCATAAAAGGACATAATGTCTCATCTTTGCTTACAACTCAAGTGCCAAGGCAACACTCATATGAGTGAGACGACCTAAGCCTGTTGACATACCTTTTGTTAGAGTGAAAATTCACCTTAAGTTGGGTAATTCGTTTAGAGATGTTAATGGAAGATGTTTTCGAAGAATTTGCATTAGATGATTCGACAAGCTTGCAAAAGAGAAAGGGTTTATCGAAGGGGGCACTGATATGGCACTAGCCTAGGGGTCTCTGACACTTAAGTCAGGACTCCAAAGAGCTAATATGATAACTTAGTGTATATGGAAAGCATATATTCAATGTACCTCTATCTATGGAGATGAGTTTCCTTTTATAGGTATATCTTCTAGCTGTTGGCTGTTTGTCAATTAATTTTGTACATTTATTTGATTGGCGTAACGTCTAGCCATTTAATGTAACAACGGTTATTCGTCTATTTAAATGCTAGCTCTAGACGATACTTATCATTTATTGCTCTAACTGAAACGTCTTCTGACTTAATGAGCATGTAGTTGTTGGGTAAAGGTAGCCTGTTACACTATTAAATGTCTTCATCAATTACACTTTTCATTAATTGCTAGACAGCTAGTGGTGGAAGATGTTCTTCTTGTATGAACAATCTTTTAGTTAAGATCATCCATCTACATGGAAGATATTTTGGATCATCTACTTGAATGGAATACTTTCCTGATTTTTTCTAATCTAACACCTTTCATACCAAAAAAATCATCATATGGTATATGTGTGTGTTAACATACATATTATAACCAAAAATGAATAACACTAACAGTCATCTATTACACTATTAAATGCCTCCATCAATTACGCTTTTCATTAATTGCTAGACAGCTAGTGGTGGGAGATGTTCTTCTTGTATGAACAATCTTTTAGTTAAGATCATTCATCTATATGGAAGATATTTTGGATCATCTATCTGAATGGAAGACTTTCTTGATTTTTCCTAGTCTAACACCTTTCATATCAAAAAATTCATCATATGGTATATGTGTGTGTTAACATACATATTATAATCGAAAATGAATAACACTATATGTATTAAAAATAAATATCCCAAAACAATATAGCAAGTGATAACTAAAATATAACATAACATTACATTCTACATAGCCCTAATCTTCTAAAATGAAAATAGCAAGCATCTCTTCCTATAGGCATTGTCCGGTGATTAGTAATCATGCAGCAGAAATGTGTTTCAGGACCACCTATTTATAAGCAACCATGTCTTGAATGGATTGATATCTTGTATTATTATGTTTGGTTTTGCCATGATACTTGGGGTTCTTATCATAGGAAAGTATTACCATGCTATCACAATGTATCATCTTGATGACCTCAAGGTGCTAAAAGAACCTCCTCAATTAAAATGCCTCCTAAATAGCTGATGAACAAGTTGCTTCCATAGTTTTTTTTTTTTGAGAAACCAGACCCGAAGGCCAAAATATATTAAGAAAGAAAAGAGAAAAACAGGAAATTACAAAGAGTCCCTCGTTACAAAGGGAGCTATATCCTCAGGAATGGCCTCACACCAAACCTGTAGCTCATTGCCTAACTTAGCATGTCTGGCAAGAAAATGGGCAATCGAGTTACCTACACGTTTAATGTGAGCAAAATTACAAGCTCGAAAACTATCTGCTAATACAAGGGCATCCTGCAACACACGTCCATATTTAGGATGAACCACCTCCTTAGTCAGTAAAGCTCTAATGATTACTTCCGCGTCACCTTCACAAACGAACTCACTAATGCAGAACTCTTTTGCAAAGTAAAGGGCACGGCAACACGCAAGAGCTTCCACCGTAGCAGCAGACATTGGAATTGGGATGCGTTCCGCCAATGCTCCCACCACCAACCCACGCGAGTCACTAATCACCACACCTAAGCTAGCAACCCGAAGATCACTGAAAAGCGCTCAATCAAAATTAATTTTGAAGAGTGGGGGGTTGGGGGGCCTCCACCTAACTGCACTAGTGCAAGCAGTTGGCATCCGTTGCACAAGCACTTGGGCCGATTGAAAGTCCAGCAAGAACGCCTCTGCGTTGGCCCAAATGTGATGGAACTCCATAACTGAATCCCCGACTCTAGCCGAGTTTCTTCTACTCCAAATTAACCACATAATTATGCATAATAGGTTTACATCAGTTCGGTCCCTTAGAGAGAATAACAATTCCAGCAAATCAGCAAAAACAAAGGACGTAGTCCGTTGTCCTTTTAAGGTACCTTAATGTCTTCTAGACTACTTTTCAGTTTCCAATGAGCAAGTCCAAGGTTGGACTAAAACTTGTTGACTAATCCAATAGCATAACATAAGTCAGGTCAAGTACACATCATTGCATACATCAAGCTTTCAGCTACATTAGCATAAGGAATACAAGTTGTCTTCTCTTTTACATCCTAAGTCTTAAGACACATGTTATGACTTAAGCCCTTGTTTTGGGCAATAAGAGTGTCTATAGGTTTGCAATCATGCATTTGGAAATGCTTAAAAACCGTATAGGTTTGTTGTGAAAAACCTTAAAAAGTTTCTTTGAGCAATCTTTAAGGATTTTAACCTGGACCTTAATCTCAAAGTTAGAGGGCAAGCATCCCTTTGTAAAGATAATCATCTCCATGTTATTACTAGCCAATAATATGTCATCAATGTACAATGGCAAAATAATGAAACTTCCCTTAAGTTGTTTTATGTAGACGCGGTGATCATTTTCGATAATTGTAAACCCATTCGATTGAAAAACTTAATGAAATCTCAAGTACCATTTTCTAGATGTTTTTTCTTAAACCATATATGGATCGCTTAAGTTTGCACACTTTATGCTCTTGACCTTTGGCTTCGAAGCCAGCAGGCTAATCCATACAAATTTCCTCATCTAGTTCTCCATGGAGAAAAGTTATCTCAATGTCTATTTGGTACAATTTCAAATTCAATTTTGCAATAATAGTCATAATAAGTCGAATTGAGGCAAACCTCTATACCAATGAGAAGTTTTCCCCATAGTCAACACCCTCCTTTTGGGTGTAGTCTTTTGCCCATAATCAAGCTTTGTACATTTCTATTGAACTATCCACCTTACATTTTATTTAAAAAACCTATTTGTTCTTAATTGCATTTCTCCCTAGCAATAGGTCTACTAGACCCGAAACCTAATAAGCCTTATAGACTTCTTTTCATTGTTCATTGCTTTCATCCACCCATCATTAGTAGAAGAAGAAAGAGTTTCTTGCACAGTTTTAGGCTCATCATCATGTGAAGCAATCATGAAAGATTCCTCTCTTCAATTTTAAAAATGACTAAAAGGAATGTTTCCACATTATCTTCTATGTGGCTAAGGTTGTTGTGAATCCTCCTTTAGTGGTGTGGTCCCACTATGTTACGAGTCAGTCTCACTATCGGTAGGAGTTTCAAGAATTTCTTCTTGTTCTCTACTAGTCTACTTGGGGCGCCTTCCTCTTGATTCACTATTTCATTAAGTTTCAAAGTTTTTATCAACCTCACCTTTTTTCAAGAATTCACTTTCAATGAAATCTACATCACATGACTCCAAATCAATCACACTTCCATTAAGTTTTCCACCTATCAAAACATAGCCTTTGGAATGCTCAAAATATCTTATAAAGATACATTTCTTTTCGCTAGGCCCTAACTTTCCATATTTATGAGAAGTATCGTGAAGATAACCTGCTAAACCCATAGCCATAAGTTATTCAAATCAAGTTTCTTAATGGTCCATAATTCATAAGGTGTGGATGGTACTAATTTAAAGGGCATTCGGTTAAGCATATAAGCTACAGTCAAAAGTGCACCTCCTAATACAAAATCTGTAATTTTGCTTGTGTCATCATTGACTTAACCATTTCTAGTAGTGTTTGATTTTTGCTTTCCACCAAACCACTTTGTTTAAGTGTACCATGCATTGTTAAGAGACTCAATTCTCTTTTCATCATAGAACTCTTTAAATTGCTCAAATAGATATTCATGCCCACAATCAGCACTAAGAGCCTTAATGCTCATGTCTAATTGATTCTCAACAAATTTCATGTATCATCTAAAGCAATCCAAAGCCTCAAACTTATGGGAGATCAAATAGATGTGATGATAAAGTATATAATCATCAATGTATGTGATGAAATAGGTATCTTCATGCCTTGCCCTCATATTCATAGGGCCACATATATCATATTGGACTAATTGCAATGGAAAAGATGCCTTAGTGGCTTTTCCAAACAGTTTTCCTTTTGACTTTCCTACTAGACAATGTTCACAAGTAAACAAGGTGACTTAGCGAGATTGCTTATAAGCCTTTTTTTCTAGCAAACCTAGTCATCCTATCCTTTCCTATATGGCCAAGCGTAATATGTCATACAATTGAATTATCAAATGAAGTCAATAAAAAAACTGAACCATCATTATTATAATAGTCTAGGCCAAAATAGGCATTTGCCCCTTCCGCCAAAACTTTTTAGCAAAATGCTCCTGTTTTAAACTCGATTTTCTAAAAATCGAGTTTCAATGAAAAAGTCAATTTTTAGAAAATTGAGTTATGTGCAATCAAACTTAAAAAATATATATATACATACATACATGGAACTTGAGTTTCATGTAAAATTTCTTGCTTTACTCGATTTTCTAAAAATTGAGTTTCAAAATAGGGGCATTTTGCTAGATAGTTTCATAACAGAGGCATTTTGCTACATCTTTTGGACGAAAGGGGCAAATGCCCATTTTGCCCTAATAGTCTATCCAAAACCAAAAAACTGTTCGAAATAAAATCACAATCATTATCAAAGACAAACTGGAAACCAAGTCTAAGTAACTAGCTCCATTTTCCACCTTGATATGTCTACTCCCAACAGGTATCTGGCAGTACTTCACAAATCCTACTTAATCTCTGGCAGTACTTCACAAATACTACTTCATCTCGCTATATGTTTGGTTGATGTTGAGTTTACAATCCACACCAGGAGAAGAATGAGCAACCATGACTAGTTAAAAAAACATGGCAAGAAATATGATTAGATCTTACCATCCTTGATTTAGTGCATTCATGAGCGAAGTGTTCCTTCTTTCCGTAGTTATAGCAAGTCAACATAGACTTGCCATTCTTTGCATTGCACTTGACAGTCTAGCCTTTTTAGATGGTAGCTAAGAAGATCTAACTTGTCTGAAAGCATAATCAAGGTGCTTGTGTTTAGGCCTAGATGTGTTACGTGAGCTTGTCTTAGCCATGTGTTCAAAACTATTTGGTTTAGCTACCTTTAGGCACTCAGCTTCAAGTTCCAAATCAAAGGTTTTGATTTTCTCATTTTGCATCTTGTGTTGGCAAAATCTATTTGCAGATGAGATGAAAGCATGTAGATGCAATCAAATCCACAAATCAAATGTGGCGAGATAGTTGATTGAATGTTAAAAATTTTATGAAAATCAAACCCAATATTTAGAAGTTTAGGAATTAAATTAACTCAAATAAATTGTTGATAGACCAAATTAAACTTTACTAGAGGATCAAACTGGTCATTTAACCCAAGGTTGTCAAAATTGAGATCCTCCGTAGGATCGTGGGAAGTGGGTGAGATTGTAAATCGTAGGATCGTAAAATCCTATATATTTTTAGATTTAAAGCAAAAAACACATTGATAATAACTTTGTATATTAAATAATCACGTAAATTGTGAATTTATCCATAAAAAAACAAAGATTTGCATCATATGATGCAATTTGCAATCATACATCACTACATCTATATTAATGAAACAAATATATTTAAGTTTTGACCCAACGTTTAATTAGCAACCAAATAACAAAATATTTATCAATACACATGAAAATAAGTTCCAAGTTCTAAGTTCCAAGTTCCAAGTTCCAAGTTTAAAATCCAAAATAAGTTATCAAATGAAAACCAACTAACTAAAATATGAAATCCAAAAGCAAGATAAATATTGAGGTGAAGTGAACAATTAATTATTCCCATTTTAGGGTTCTTACAACCACCGTCCTAATCATCATCATCCATTTCATCATTTATGTAGATATTGTATATTTATATACTAGAGTTGCAAAAGAGATCAAGATACAACTCTACACTCAACTATTCAAATTATACCACTCAACAATAATTACAGAGCATGCTAAAAAAAAATATATATATCAATCAATCAATATACAAATACAAGCATACTGATAAAATAATATATAAGAAAAACATTTTAGTAATATTAGAACACAAATTAATATATTGATCAAACAAATTTAACAATATTATAGCTTAAAAGGTAGCAAAGCCAATATAAAATTTTCATTTAGAAATGACGAAGCATTCCTTCATTTTTTATTACAAGTGAACCAGAAACTAGAAAACATTTGCTTAAGTTAATATAATTATATATAAATATATATATATATATATATATATATATTTTAAAAGGCGTACCATCACAACATAAAAAAATAAAAACCCTTAAAACTTCATCAAAACCAAAAATTTATCCCATAAATTAAAAAAAAAAAAAAACAAAAACTGATGTTTTGGTAGGATCAGTAAGATCTCATACGATCCTATCATTTTTACAATTTTAATGCGATTCTAAACGTTTTGGTAAGGTGAAATCATAAAATCGTGTGATCCTATGATCCAAATTGCAATTTTGACAATCATGATTTAACCTACTTCCAATTGTCTATCAAACTACCTCCATGATTAGGGTTCAAGTGATAGCCCAATCCTAATCAAAAACAGAAAAACAAAAAACAATAGCTCAATAATAATTTCATCCTTTATAGTACTTCATATCATAGTTAGAACCCCAGCTCTCCCTCCTCCACCATCTACCTATTTAAATAAATAAATAAAAACCACCTCCATGATTCATGATTGATAACCCTTTGCCACTTATTTCACATTGAAAAATGAGTTACAGTTTCCAAATTCATGTACACAACACATCCATGCAATTAATCAGAGGCTCCGAGGATAAGTTGCAGTTCTATTTGTCCAACACACCCGGAACTACACATTTTTTTCGAAGTATTCTGAGGCCAAAAAATATCTTAGCTCCACGTGTCTATTACCATATAAAATCGAGGAACCCCAAATCAGCTTTGATTGTTTAGCAATGGTAAAGATTGTTATTAATAACTTTCCTGCTCAATGCAATATATTTTCAATTTCTATATTGATGAAAAGAACAGTTGAAAACTCATTAAAAAGGAACAAACATCCACTATCCTCCTAACTTTGGGAATGATCACCAGTTTTGGGGTATAACACTGAAATTTTCGGGAAAATTGTATTCACTATTTTTTTTGTGTGGAATGTTTACTCTACAAAGCCTTGTGTAAGTATGCTGCCGCCAAAGGTATTTACAACCCAAATAAAACCAAGAAGAAAGCCGCCAAATGTTCTAACTAGTTTGATGTTGAACAGTTGTGACTGGAATCAACCTTAATTACCCGGGTATTATAGGATTCGCAAAACCCACACTTGTGGTATAGCCAGTGGAAGGCTGCGGTCCCCTTCTTATCACAGTCGTTGCACAGTATATCCTAGAATAACAAAAACAGTCACTTTAATACTCAGCTAATAATGATAACTTGATAGGGTTACTGAAGAATTTGAAGATGAAAAAGGACTGGCTGTTTTTTACCTGACAACGATCCCTGTATTCTTCTGGGAGTTCCTCAGAAGCCAATAGAGCATCAAGCATGCCGAAGTAAACCTGAAAGGATGCACACCACAAAAATTTCATTATTTTTTTCTTGACCTTCCATCTGCAGGTGATAAAATATCGGTCCAACCAGCCAAACCCCATCCATTCACTCATAACAATTGAGTATTATTCACGTTTACAATGTTTAAATGAATGTTGTGTGAATACTAGGAAAATAAAGAAAACACAAATGCAAAGCCATACATTCTTCACAACTTAATAACCAAGTATAAATTTTGGTGGTACTTGCTATTAGCTTCACCCTTAAGCGTCTTTGATGTGTATCCCTTAAAGATTAGCTCATCAAGTCCACATCAATTGTAGGATTCTTTTGAGTAGTTCAAGACATTCACTAAGCTGATAGTGAGGTCCATTTAAGTTAGCCAATAAGCATCATCATACAATATTTGGTCATACTTTTGAAGGTACTGAAAGATTCGTGGTTGACCTAAAGGCTTCTTTTTTGTATTTTCCATTCAATAAGTATAAGAACACGACATTTTTCACTATTTTTTTCACAACTATTAACAGCCTGTTGCAATCTATGTAGTATGGATACAGACACGATACATGATATGGTGACACAACATTTCTTGAAAAACTAGAATACAATACGTCGAGGATATGACAATTAATTAATTAATATTTATTTTTAGGTATATATATTTTTTATTTGGAATAAGTTATGTTTATTTTGGATTTAAAACATATGTAAAAACAATGAAATGTTTGGAAATATATCTAAATTAATTTAAAGACAATAAATAGTGTTTAAAGTACGAATTAAAGAGTTCAAATAAACTAGACACTCATAAAAAAAGTTCAAATAAACAACATTCATCATCAAAATAGAACAACTGAATTAAAAAATGATTTTTTCCTCCTAAGTGCGTGCTTGACATGTTTGTGTCTATGTCGGATACGTGTCCATGTCAGATACATGTCTAATACCAATACATTGGCAATTTTGCCATGTCCATGCTTCCCAGGTTGCAATTGGTACATAATAAAAGTGGAGACAGTGATATATCCAAAAGAGAGAAATGTTGCTCCAATCACAACCCCATATCGATGGTTGTGAAAAGAGTTACAAAAAAACAATGTCCCTAACATTACTCTTTCCTATTTAAATGTTGTACAATGATCAGGAGGTTCCGATTTCATTTTAAGTCTTTGGTAGTAATCATTACAAAGCTATTACTTTAGGGCCTCCAGAATTCCAATAACTCTTGATTACTTATCTAGAAAATTCAAATAGCTGTAAGATTTATATAATCCTAAAAGAACGATAACACAAAGATTTTTATTAAATTATATATGTGAAAATTCCTCACCTATATGCCACTAAGACTCAAAATGGTCCAATTTTAAGTTCTTTGAAAGAAAAAAAGGGCAAGTTGAATATGGTTATTTCAGTGTGATACCCAAAGAGCTCATCAATGGATCTTGATAACAGTATAACTGATGAAGTGATATTAAAACACTTACGGCCATATCTCCCAAAGATTTGCTACAAATTGGGCAAACATAGTGACTGCAGGTGTACGCCTGAGATAATAAATAAGTAGGATATCACATTAAGCACTGATAAAATCGTTATAAGAAGTCAAAAGTTCAAGCAGAACTTCAGTACAGGAACGAAAGCAAAGAAGGCAACAAAATGCAGACCTGGAAGCAATCTGAATGCATAAAATGGCCACATGGAAGAGCTCGAACAGTCGCACTTGACGTGAACAAAAAATCACAGCAAATGGGACAGTTTGTTTCCAGACCTTTCTCCCGGCACTTGTGATCTACTAACTTTATCCCCAGGCAACAATTGCACGTCATGCAGTGAAAGTAATCAATGCCAAGTCCGTTCCCCAGACGGCATAAATTGCAAAAAGGACAATGATAAACTGTCCTGAAATAAAAATATAAAAGAAAATTAAGTAATCCACTTCAGCAATCCTAACCACATATGTTACCTAAACGATCAGAATCAGAAGAAACTATCCCTAATCACCATACTGAACAGACCATTTAGAATATCCCTACGGATTAAATAGCAATAAATGATTATGGACACGTGCACTACCAGTTTGTTACCACATCAAACATATATAACACCAAAACTTCTCGAGAAATAAATTGATCATTACCATGGTTTTGAAACCCGGAAAATTCAAAGAACCAGAAAATGAGAGGTTAAGGTTTTTGAGATCGGACCGGGGTTCAACTAAGGTAAAACTGTGACATATCATGTCATTTAATTTTTTAGTGGATTTTATACTTAAATTGTATTTATATATATATTAATTTCCCATTCCTTACCGACAAAATGTGTGGCCGAATGGTTTAGACTTTAGACATGCTTATTTGCTGGTTGGGAGAAAGTTCAAGTCCAATAAATGATAAACATGTACTTTGATGTGCAATATATGATAATTTCAACCCACAGTTGGTGGGACCCTCATAGCCCTCTGTTTAAGTCTAAAAAAATTTAATTCAGATAAATTATATATCTTATAATTTAGCATGGAATTTTGACAAATCCACCATTGGATTATATTTTCTTCTTATATCTTCCATACTTTCAAAATTTCTAAAAAATTAAATATCAATAGCTATGTCATCAATAAATTGTTTAAATTGCAAGTTTTTGTAGTTTAAAATTATGCATAAAATATAAACTTATAAATCATATAGTAAATAATATCTAATTAGCACAGAATTTGACATGTGAATTAAAAACGTAAAGAACAAGTAATTCTATGGTTAGATTTTCAAAATATATAGTAATGTTAATTTTATTAAAGGAAGTTGTAACCTTAGGCTATAACTAATTTTGTAGCTACACCTCATCCATTTTGCATTATATTGAAATCTAAAAAAATAAAACTTGATTCATTGATAAATAATTAGGGAGAAAAAA
The DNA here is from genome assembly GCF_932294415.1 of Quercus robur. Lineage (NCBI taxonomy): Eukaryota > Viridiplantae > Streptophyta > Magnoliopsida > Fagales > Fagaceae > Quercus > Quercus robur. The sequence goes on along the minus strand of NC_065534.1, from coordinate 39,707,798 downwards.
GTTAAAACTAAAGTATGTACCTTTCATCATCAAAAAATTTGCAAATACTGCAATAGTACTTTGCCATTGATAGTCCACCACATGAAGGAGTTGAGCAAACTGGTCCAACAGGCTGAATTTTCAAGCAGCGCATACACATCATTTCAGTTGTAGCCTTCCTGCAAATAAATTAATATTAAAAAATAATACATGGAAGTCCATTGATAATCAAGCAGACAATAATATATGGCACAAATATACCTATCCATTGAATGGTCACTGATTTTATCATGGCAGAACCTGCATGTAAATAACTTGCCACAGCAAGCAGCACGGAGCTTACAATTTCTGCTGTAATGCTCACACCCAAATACTTGTTTCTCTGAATCACGAAACGATGGAGAACATGCAAGTAAATCTTCAGAATTTGAACTTTCACCTGCTGTTGCCTGAGGTAACTTCTGCTGAGATGCTATCCACCGACTAACATAACCCATTTATATATCATTACACGTAAAAAGCATATTAATCTAAATAGTCCAATTATATATTGAAGCATACAAACAGCACATTAATCTAATAAGTGGTGCATAAGTTTTATAAAGGGTCACAACATTAGCTGACCTGGTCATAAGATTTTGAATAAGATATGCTTTTCTTCTTGGATCAAGAGTTGAATCTCTAGAAACTTTTCTTATTTCAGATTCAAGCTCATTTTGATTCATCCTAAAGATATCTTTCCATCCAGGCTTGAAAGTGAGATCACTGTGGTCCAAGCTTTCATAAGCATCAGTGCCTGATATTGTAAATTTGGAATATTTAAGAAAGAAATCTTAACAATATGAATCTTCAACATACTTAACTTTTGAGAAAGAAATCTTAACAATACGAATCTTCAACATACTTAACTTTTATGACATCCTTTTTTTATATATAAAATAGAACTGAAAAAAAAAAAAACTGCAAACACTAGGATCCAATGCACCACTAAAAGAAGCACCACACGAACCTAGTGAAATGCTACTCCCCGATGTTGTCGTCTGTGGAGATGCAGCAGAATTTCCCTCCCACCATTCATTAAGCCATTCACTGAACATTGTATTTTTAGTTGCATTCTTCCACGTGTCCATCATTTTATTCTGCTCCTCCTGAGTAAGAGCAGAAGTGACCCATGGCAACATTGATTGAAGGACTTCTGCACCTGTGGTACCAATTATTCTACCAACAATTTTGTCCTGATCTTCCACAGAAAAATGTCTGTCAAACAGTGGCCACAACTCTAGTTCTTCCCGGAAAACATGTTGATCCAATGTTACTCTAATGGATTTGCACATGCCCTGAAGCTTAGTGGAGAGCTCATCGTACTTTCTCATGGTATCATTATGATCAGAAGAATCAAAGTTACTTTCAACTGAATGATCAGAAAATTTTGTACTGTTCAAGCGCTCATGCAGTTGTGTAAGTGCAGAAAGCACAGAAGAAATATCCTCAAATAGTTTCTCTTCCTGCTTGTGGTCCAGAGTGTAAGAGTGGCTCACATTATGAAGAGTCTCTTTAGATTCTAATGCTGGGAATACTATATCATCCTCTGCATTACTATGAGCCCGATATAAACCCCATAACAAACGAAATCTGCCAGTAAACTGCCTAAGAAAGGTCTCATTGCAATCATTAAGCTTTCCGGATTCAACGTCCAAATACTCCAAGTCTTTGCGAATGGCTTTATGAAATTTAAATATGTTATCAATAGGTCGTGTTGCAGATCCAGCGTCAGTACAGGCTATGTCTATTTCCCAGTTAAAAAGACTTGAATTAAGGGAAGGAGCAGAAGGACTAAAGGATAGGGAGCGTAGTGACTTTGCTGCAGCTAAAGTCACTCCTAAATTATTGCCATTCACTCCTAACCCAGGGACACAGCAAGACTGATTACTGCAAGGTAATATAACGGAATTCCCAGCTTCTGTAGAATGATGAGCATCACTGTCTTCCTGTGGTATTGAGATTCCACGTTTGACCGGCCTTCTATTGTCATCTGCTTGAGTGAATGAACGTTTTTCCTCAGAAGAAGACAAAGAAGCGCATGCACAGAGCGGTTGGCTAACATATTCTTCCTTGCTGGTCGACACCCTTGCAGAACAACCACTAATTGCACTTGAAGACAAGCAAACATTCCTTAAACGACCTTTACAGGCCCAGCCAGAAAAAAGTTTGACCAGTGCAGAATCTGATGCTGGAGCTGCATCAGACAACTCCAAAAGTTAGGAACAGATACAAAGCAGAGCAGCACACACTTTTTTAACAATATATATAAATAAGAAAAAGTTGAGAACTGATATTGAACCTGCCATATACATATTCTGGAGGAAGAATGAGGCTTCTTCATCACTAACTGATCCTACCAACCATGGCAAGACACATTCAATCAATTTCAAGGGCATCACACATAAACTCTTATACAGGAGTTCACGCTGTTTTTCAGGGCTAAAATGCTTTCGAGCAAGTGGAAGAACCTGCACTTCAAAAGGAAAAGTTAGATAGCTTTTAAGGACAGGTAAGATGCTTGAATGTCTTTCTCAAGTTCTAAATGCAGATAAAAAGTTATTACCGTTTTCTACAAAGAATATGGCATAAAACGCAGAATATGTGTTATTTCTTGCGAAAGTATTCACCTGAGCTTCCTCATCATGAAAATGTTTCTGTATGTTGTCCATTATTTGATCAGCCTGAGAGCACAACCTTGTACAAAATTCAGCAGATGTTGAGTTGGCTTCAGCACTTTGGATGCTTTCTATCAGGCACCTAAGCTTGTCAAATTGAATTTTTTCTTCTGCATGCTCCTGAGCAAAAGAGAGTTCTGCATCTACAGCAGGGAATATAATTTTGTCCTCAGCAATGCTGCAGACAGAGAAACAATAGAAGCTCATTTCATGAAATGTTTCATAAGATATGAGAAAGACATGTCACTGTTACATGTCCTCTTTCATTACTAAAAATTATTGCTTTCTAGGTCTAAGGTTAGAAGGAAAAGCAAAAATAATAAATATATGAATCCAGACAGCCTTTACAGCAGACAGCGAAAAGAAAAGACCCATCAAATTCAAAAATTCTTAAATACTAAATCATGCACTTTAAGGGAACTTTACTGCTTGCATCCTTCCATACTTTATTAACAGAACTTCTAAGTATAAAAACAGGTTTAGAAATAAAAGGGAAGTCTGTGAACTAGGCCATGGTACCACTGACCATTATCCCATAGTTAGTCCTTGTCCACAAGGCAAATCTAATTTAAGTATGCCACAATTGAAGAATTACATTCAAAGACTCATTTTCCAGTAGAGAAAATTAAAATAGGTAACATGGCTGAAAAACCAAACCTGTGAAAGATGCAGACCTCTGCAATGAATTGCAGCCTCTTGTTGAATGCAAACAAATCAGAAAAATCTCCAGAAATTTGTATCTTCCTAGCAGCCTCGGCTATATCATTCAACTCTATTTTTATAGCTTTATGCCAAAGCAATATTTCATCTATAGGACAAGAAACAGTGGAATTGGTATGATCAGCATTTAGTTCCATATGCTTCCTTTTACCAGTTTTGGAAGATTCACATGCACACTTCCCCTGCTCAGTCTGACTGATAAAGGCGCTAGCCACAGAATCTTGACATCTGACCTTAAGATTATCTTCGCAACTTTTCTGCATTTCAGACACTCTTAGCCCTTCCATCCAGGCAAATACAACCTTCACTTGAGCCAAGATAAAGTTAGACTAATTTTCTCATAAAACCATCCAAAATGATTTTCCACCAAAAAGAGTCCTCACCTGCTGAAGAAGCTTCTCTTCTGGAATTATCTTGCACAAGCACTTCTGCATGTCCTGACGTTCATCAGATGATATAGAGGAAGAAAGCCAAGGAAGAAACTTCGCCATCATGTTGACAGGAATGCTGCAAAGAAACTGCCATACCAACATGGCCTGCTCTTCAAATGAAAACTTCTCAATAAGCAAGGGGAAGACCTGCCAAAAGAGTAAGGTCCAAACTTACTTCTAACTCAGCATACTTTTTATTTTTTGATAAGTAGTTCTTAGCCCTGCATAGTAAGCTCTATATGGATGGCTGGTGAAGTATGGAGGGTAGTATAAAAACAAACTCAGTTCCATATATTTTGCAATAAGTATCAAATCTTACATCCTAAAGACTAGAGCACATGATCAACTGTCAGCTCCATCTAGAGCAACATATAGTGGAGAATTTTAAAGGAGTTAACCCACCACTAATTTTGTATCGTGTATGACTTACACAGCATTTGGCTGAGAAAGAAGCAGGAAGGGAGGTTTCATTATTACTCATGCTGGTGTGGATGAAAGTGGAACAATGTTTTTTGTTTTTGATAGGTAATCAGAAAACTATTATTAATGAAAAAATTAGGAAAAATACAAGTTGTTCATGATGATGAACAACAGGAAATAAAAGAACAAACAGCACAGCAAAACAAGTAATCAGGAAACTAAGCTAAGGGAAGACATAAACTTAGAGAGAGAAGAACAATCAGTAAAACCCCAACAATGAGACCACTCCAAAAGACTACATTGGCATAAGTGGAACAATGCAAGGAAGAGGAAAGGGGTCCTTTCCTCTCTTCCCCACCAAACTTTTTCATCCATAAGTAGAGGGAACGGTATGGAAAAAATGGTTGTCTAATGTCTATATATTTTTTATTCCACTCAGGCCCACCATTTGTTATTTCTTCCCTCCTTTCTTCTTTGATCAACCAAACATAGGAAGATAAAGGTAGTTAGCCATCTCCCCCCCCCCCCCCCCTCTCCTCCTCCTCATTCCCTCCTGTTTCTTCCCTTCCAATCAAACAAATTGTTAAATTCTATGTCTTGGCATGTGAGTAGCAACACATACTCAGCCTTGGACAAGAAACCTTAAGGAAAAATTAAAGATGAGTTTAATAGCATATCATCGTTTTCAGAATCATTCACATTGTACGATAAAACATCTTAGGCACTTGGATAACCACTGATGTGTGATACACATTATATAACTGTTTAGGGGGAAAAAGTCCTTTTGGCATGAAACCAGGACCAAAAAAACTTGGAGCGGTTAAAATAACTGAAGAAGCCCCCCACTTCATAAATTTGATGACATAATAGAGGCCCTCCATATAATGTCTGTAGACTGGCCAGCTTACAGAACACTATATAGCCAAGATGCATATCTTTTTCACACACATCACATATAAATGACCTACACACACCTAACCTCAAATTGGATATTCGTAATGGCCCATGATGGTTTCATTAAAAAAAATTCCTGCACAGCCAAAGGAAGGGAGGGATTCCTTAAGGGAGCCTTGACATGCAAAGCATCTTCTTAAAAAATGACCTGATCAGAGCTTCTCTGAAATTATCACTGGCTACTCAAACAACAGCTGTCTGCTGAAGTAGAAGCAATGACCAGAGGAGAATACAAAATGTATCAAGACATCCAAGGAATGTATATAGCCCAATTTATGCAAAAAATACAACAAATTTTCTGTTATGAATATAACTTTTAGTGAGGATTACAGTCAAAAAGCATAAAAAATTAGTACTCCCTATGAAATCTTGTATACTACTTACTTTTCGTAATTCATATAATTTTGATTTTTTTAATATAAGTACTGAAATTTTATTGAACATGAAAAACGCCACCCAGTACACAGGATTTAAAATAATTGCTTTTAATTATCAAATGATGGAAAATAATACATATGGCCCACCCTGATTAGTCTATTAAGGATCCACAACCGACCCCAAAATTTTGGGACTAAGACTTGGTTGTTGTTGTTGTTGTTGTTTGACATTCATTAGATCCAATCAATTATACCCTAAATATAATAAAATGAAATAAAACTACCATAATAATCTATTAAAAAAACTATCACAATAGAAATGAAACAAACAAACACCTGTTCCTCTTCCTTGAACATATGCTGGCTAATTGATGTTTGAAGAGCTCCAGTACAAGAAGCCAACTCTCTTCTATAGCTTTCTTCATTTTGCAAATTTGACTTTAACAGCTCAAACAACTGATCAAAAAGAACAATTTCTCCCTCATGCTCTAGTGAGTAAGTTCGGGCAACATTCTTTACACGTATATCCAGAGCTGGAAAGATAACCTACAATGCCAAAAGAAAACATGATGTAATAATCTTAATTTATGAAAGAAAAAAAGGAACTTTCCAAAGTGAACTGATAACACATGATTTAATAAGTCTGCATTTCTCATTTATTTAAGAGCTTACTACTAGAAGTGTTGAATGTTACTTATCACTTCTGTAATTTTATATCCAAATTCTTTTGATCTTTAAGTTTTAGATGTGCATGTCTGTGCATATGTATATATACATACATAAACATTATATGATAGTGACCCGAAATTAGCTTTCCAAAGTGAACTGATGACCCAAAGTAGTGAACCAACTCTGTCTGTCTCCATCATACCTCAAGTCAAAGCATCATTCCCCATTAGCGTAACCCATATTACAAAAAGAAACCTATCCTAGCCAACTAAGCTCTACAGAACATAAAATAAAGCTTACATGCCTGGATTGTTATCATTAAACCCTAATCCTCTCAATTCTTGAAATATCAACTATGTCAGAGCAACAAGCAATTTAAGGTCCTAATGGGCTGCAGATGGAGTCAGCAACATATATAGCAACAATGGAAGCTCCAAATAAACGTTTCCTAAGCTAACCACAACAAGGAGATCTATGCATGGCACACCATATTTATTTAATATTATAAGAAATTATAGCAAACGTTGCAAAGGCGACACCATTATTCACTTGTCCAGGCAACATCTTCTTAATGAGCAAAGTGAAACAACAAACATCAGTGGACATGTTAAAAATTAGAAAAGAGTGATATTGTATAGCCCAAAGACACATATGCAAGCAATTCCTGATAGGAAAATAGTTATGAATCCAGTAAAATTTGAATCACAAAGCTCTACCTACATTCAAAGCCACTCAGTGAGTTAAAAGTGAGAAAAATGCCCCATTGTTTATTTCAATAGAACAAGTGAGTCAAATTTACATGCTATTGTGGTGTGATAAATGAGAGAAATATAACCACTCATACTTTCTTAGACATACCTCATTTAAATGACGAATGAAATCAAAAATAGTTTGGAATTTATTATAAAAAGGGAAAGTTTTCTAATCCAATGGATTGCACACCAAGATAGGTATCAAAAATAGGTGTCACTGAGACCATGTTTGTAAATCGAAACTAGTGTTCCGATTAATACAGCGATCCCATCATTGGTGGGTAAACCCAGCAGTTTTGTAAAATTCCTGGTTTTTGTATTCCTCTTACTGGATTCTAGCCTTCTCGTTATCATGAATATTTAAAATATATATATATATATATATATATAATAATAATAATATGGCGATGTAAGTGTCCAAAAAACCCTAAATTTGAGCCATGTGGCAGTTCAGCAGTTGGTGTCTTCCTTGTAAGACTGCCTTTGTTGGCAAGTAGATTTGGAGGCAAGAAACGATACATTTAGGTCAGAATAAGTTGTAACTTAAGGCACCCATATACAAATGCAAGACTCTAATTAAAATCCCAATAGCTCATACATCAGGGCCACATATCAATGAAGCATGATTAATGTTTCTGCAAAATTGTACTTACAATGAATTGTTGCCAAAGAAGCTTGAAAAATTTAAATTATTTGAAATTATCATGATAATGCAACAACCCAACTGCGGATTTAGCCTCTAATATCATTTACTAACTTCCGCTCGCAATCCTAACGGGGAAGCTAGACACACAATAACACATGTAGCTCAATCCAACACATGAATGAACACAAAAGTGGAGCAAGATTTGATATTCGCTACCAATTAACATAACCTCTCAATTAAACCAATTGAAATATCAGAAGAAAATTGAACCATCACCACTATCATCAACCAAAGCCTTCAATTTTTTTTTTTTTTTTTTTTAAGTAAAATTTGAAAAACGCAGTTACAAATGTCTAATACTCAAAAATCCGTACACTATCCAAAATTCCAAATTAAGTAAACACACAGCCAAAAAGGATAATCAATTTTATTCAAGCTAACACCTAAAAAAACAAAAACTGATAGAAAATTCATATTATTTAACCTCCAAAAAAAAAAAAAAAAAATTCCAATCTGAAAGAAATCCAAAAAATTACAAAACACACCTCGTCCTCGGCATTGCAGTGGTGCTTGTAAATAGCTCGGAGAAAATGGTAGCGGTCGAACAAGGGCTTGATATCGCCACCGGCAGTAGCAAAAGTAACGGCGGCATGGTGTAACCTCTCGAGCTCGGAACGTATAGCCTTGTGAAAGAACAAGAAGATTAGGATCGGGGGCTTAAGCGACGAGTTCTTCAAACAAGTCTTCGACGGTGTGGGCTCCATAGCTTTCACTGGTCCCGCCATTACCGCCACGCCGCCACCACCGTCTCGGTGTTGCAGGCCCGGAAATGGCGTCCCCATTCCGAATCAGATTTTTCAAAACCCTAGATTTTACTCTCTTTTCTGTCTCTCTGGGCTTTGGCTTTTTGCTTTTGTTAGTGTTAAATGGGTTTTTGCGCTTTCAACGTGAAACGGAGTCTGGGGCTAAAAGCTTAGGCAAAAACGAGTTGTTTTGTTTTGAAGTGAAAATGAAAGAGAGCCGGGTGGTGGGTAGATACTAGATAGATAGATAGAGAAAAGGAGGAGAAATGTCTTCTTTATATTGTTTGTACACGTGGCGGCACAAGGCCACGCTGTAACCAAAGTTAAAAGTTTTTCCACCCAACGCACTCCAGTTTTATAATTATTCTTTATTTTTCGGTGTGTTTGTGTTTAACGTTCCTGATGAACGAGAACGTAGTTTTTATGATTATTAATTAATAAATAATTTAACAAAGTTTGACCTTATCTTCTAAAAATAAAATTTATCTGGGCCTGCTTTTTTTTTTCTTTCTTTTTTTTTTCATCTTGACAGGCATTTGATTCTGAAAAAAAAAAAAAAAAAAAAAAAAAAAAAAAAAAAAACTCTTATATTAACCCATAAATTATTCATGCAATTATTTACTATTTGAAAAGATTGGATGCTATGTGTGTTAGAATAATTTACCATTTATGACAAGTTTAAGGATAATGTAATTGCACTAACATGGGTGCATAATGTATAAGATAATCTTTTCTTTTTTTTTCCTTTAATGCCACTATCATGATTAGAGAAATCGCCCTCCAAAATGATGTCATGCAACCAACTTGGCTCGTGGCCTAAGTGCTTGACACACAGCTACTATGCTTCTATACTTTCGTACCAAAATACTTTACATAATTTTTACTGCAACATGTGGGAGTTATGAGTGGTAAAGATATGAATACACTATTTTTTTTTTTCTCTATCAATCACAAGTCGTTACGTAGTGAGTTGTGACAAAAATTATGTAAAATATTGTGATACCAACATTTCTCACTTCTATAACTAGATACTATAGCTTCTTGAGAAAGTTTAGCAAAATTTTTAGTTTTTTGTGTTGTAACGTTTATCACGACTTTAATATAGTTGATTGTGAGTGGTTGACAAAAAATTGTAGATCCATATGACAGTTATTATTCACTACTCATACGCAACCACTTCAACACATTGTGACAAAGTTTATATATATATATATATATATATATATACAAGATAAAAATTATATTCTAACCTAATTTAAGTGTATATGTATGTAAAGCTCCTTGGAGACTTAAACTTCAGTTCTTGCCCCCCACACCACAAAAGTACTTATATTTATGGAGTGACCACTGTACCAAGGGTGCACGGTGGTAACTTCTTGGAGCATTGATTCCAGTTTTTATTAAGCCATTAATGATTATATATCAAAATGCTTATTCTGCCGTTAATGATGATATACATGCATGTGTGTGCTAGCGCATGTTTATGACTATAAAAATTCAATAAGTAGCAATGAATTTTATTCACAATTCTTATGATAATCATGGTTCATAGCATAAATATATATTAGAAAAAAAAATTAATTTAGTAAAGTTCTTTGTTGTTAAATAAAGAGATTTGGATTCATATCTACATACACTATTAGCCTAATGATAAAGAGTAATTGTTATGGAGTATGTTAATCTAGCATATCTATTAATAAAAAGTTTTACCATCTCACACCCTTAATGCAATGATAACTCTATAAGTATAAGCGCTTGTAGAGTGTGGGAAGGGACAAAAACTGGGGTTCAAGTCTCCAGAATGGAGTTTTACACATATACATACATAAATTAAGTTAAAGTAGAATTTTATCTTGTATAAAAGAAAAATTAAACAAAAGTTTTATTACCAAAAAAAAAATCATATGTTTAAATATGCCTTTTACACACATATATACATAAATTAAGCTAAAGTATAATTTTATCTTGTATCAAAAAAAAAAAAAAAAAACAAAAGTTTTATTACCAAAAAAAAAATTCATATGTTTAAATATGCCTTTTACTATTCTATCACTACTCTATAAAAAATACTAGGTAAAAAATATATAATTATCAATTATTGTTGTATAACCTTCTCAAAAAAATTATTGTTGTATAAGAAATATGTTAATCAATTTAATTAATGAAATTTCAAGATTATATCAAACGGATTGGAATGTGATTACCCTAATTCTATAAGAAGACATTTTTAATGTTATGACTTATGAGTTCACATAGTAACATGTAAATGCTAGCTATATGTCATTAGCTATATCCAACTTTTATATTAGAGATGAATACCTTCTCTAGTTATTATTTTGTTATTTATATGCAATTAAATGAATTTACAATAACTTTGAAATTTTTATTTATATAAAAAAATTGATTAAGAATTTTTAATAATTTCTAGTATTTAATGTAATTACCAAATTGATTTTTATTAAGATTATTACTTTGTAACATAATAATAATAAAGATAGATCAATAAAAATAATTTTTTTTCATATATATATATATATATATATATGTGTGTGTGTGTGTGTGTATTTGGTAATTACATTAAATACACACACACATATTCCTTTTTTAGTTTAAATTAAAATTTTATTTCAATAATTTAAATAAAATAAATCAATAAAAATAAGTTGGTCCAAATACACTAATAAACCCATAAAAATTATTTTATGTGTCCAATCCATGTAAAAAGTTTATGATATATGTGGGGGTAAAATTCGCCAGTCAACGTTGGGTCATGGTACTCGTACTAAGCCCAACCATAATAGGAAACGAAGATACGGGCAGAGGACCCCCCAGCCCAATCATGTTGGGCCGGGCTTGCTTAAGGGGCGTCCAAGGAGGAGTACCTCCTCGGATGCACCAAATGGGAGTCCGATTCACACCTTTTACATGATGAAAGGTCATCCAAAATCAAGGGAAAATACAAGACGTTCAGGGGGCAACCACAACTGCCGCATTAAATGCAAGGAAGTTACTTTTCCAGCCACATTAATGTGGAAAGGACAGGAGAACAGAATTATCTTGGCCAATGCAACTCACAGAAAAGAAGGAGGATGTCCTATGGGACAGGCACTCAAGTAGAGGCCCAGATGATTAACAAGTGTAGGGTCATTATCGTTCGAAGGATGCTATATAAGAGAAGAAAATCCCCATGGTCAGGGGATCGAAAGGAGGAGAAAAGAGAGAGAAAATGAAGAAAAAGAGAAAAAGGGAAAGGAGTTCTGTAAACAAAGCATAAGATACAGCCCCAAAAACTGTTATCCCAGGAAGCTTAATGGAATATCCCCACGTCCAAATGGTTGCATGGCTTGCTTATAACTACGTTTACTCTGTCAAGACCTAGTTCTGTGACCCACTCTCTATAAATTCATTGTTGAGGGTCTTTTGGGCCAGAATCGCTTGCCTGCTGGGCCTGGGCCCCAAAAACCGCCCTTATGATATACTTTTTCCTTTCCCTCCAATATTTTTTTATAAAAGAAAAATTTGTATATACAAAATCTAGTTAATGGCTATCTGGCACTCGCTAACTATATTTTAAAAAGAAATTTTTCTATATATAGTTTCTTTAAAAAAAAAAAAGTATCCTATATTTATGTAAATGACTAATGCATTATATATTTCTCCTTTTAATTTACGTAGTTCATTAAATTAAATTTGATTTAAGGTACAGGTTCTTAAAAATAATATAATTAATTTTCTTTAATAGAAGCCAAAAGTCTTATAACTTATAGTCCGTTTGGATTGAGATGAGAGAGGAGGAGAATATGATAGAATTAGCTGAAAATAAGTTAATTTTAAACTAAATCTATTCAGTTCTACTCTACTTCCCTTTTTTTTCCCTCAATCCAAACGGACCATTAATTAATTGACAACTCACATCTAATAGAAGACTCTCTCTTTAAAGAACACCCCCCCCCCCTTTTTTTTGCATTTTAAGAATTAAGGACAACGTGTTTTTATCTTAGAGGAAATGACAATTTTGGTTTTCTAAATTTAAGAGTTAGAGATATTTATTACATTTTTTATTTATAAAAAAATAAGGTTTTTCTTCAAATTTTATTATTGTTATATTTTTTATATGACTTTTATATGTTTAAACATGTAAAATAATGCGCAGTGGTTGAGCAATAGCTCTTCAGTCGCTATATTCATGCGATTAAATCATGTTACATAAATAGACTCTATATGTATTTTTTATTTATCTTTTATATGTAATTTTTTTTATTTAATTTTTTTATATATTCAACTTTGCATCTTTGTCTCTTTAAATAAAATTCTATCTCCACCACTTCATGCACCCTTCTAATCAAGTAACTATTACTAGATATTCTTAGAATATAATTTACGTGGTACTCAACACCAAGAAAAGCATTCACATAATATAATAATAATAATTAACTTTTTATATTACATTTTAAGACCATGTCATGTTTTTCTATCAAATGATTTACATTAAATTCCTCTTTTTATTTTTCTTTTTTAGAAATGTTACGTTTTAGAATAATTTTACAACAAATCTTAAATAACTAGTTATTATTGGTGGACAAAAAAATAATTTATTTGATCGGCCTAGATTAAAATTTTAAAACTAGTAATAACTTATCAATTAAAATCGTTGTGAAAATGTTATTGTGGGGCTCGAGAATTTGTGGTCCCGGCCCACTTCATAATAGGGCCCAAGATCCAAACCAAGGAGAATGATTTTCGAGGACGTGAAGTAAAAATCCATAAAAGGCCCAGATATATGGCCGAGGATGATTTTATGCTCGGCACCTCACAAAACGCCTGAAGCAAAGGACAAACTCAGTACAGGGGCAGTACAAGGGAGAAAGCTGTCAACACCATAGTATGGAACCCTGCATCTGACAAGCCCATACTCCAGACCATGCTATTTAACTTTTCCCAACCACCCCCAACCACTCTTACGTATGGATTGATAGGACGGGTCTGTACCCCAAAAAGCAAAACTTACACGTGGACACCAAATGGGAAGTAAACACTAGTATAAAAGGGAAAGAAAGCCAAGGGGGAAGGGGATCGCAGAAAGAGGATAAATCCTACAAAAGGGAGAAGGGGATCCCAGAAAAAGGATGAATCCTACAAAAGGGAGAAGGGGAAGGATACTATGCTCCGAGGACGTAGTCCGAAGACTTAAACCCTACAAGCCGCATCGATGTAAGGCTTAGCTAGTCGAACCAAGCCCACCTTCATATATGCTTCCATAAAAGCCACGACTAGACCGCTGACCAATGACCAAGGTCCAGCCTTTCAAGTCCATACTTTACAAATTATATTGTTCGGGCCCTTTACATACAAGCCCAATGTCATTCTTGGGTCGTGAATAATCGTGTTCCTACAATTGGCGCCATCTGTGAGAAGGCTTGCGCGTTGGCACAGGTAGCGATGGAGTCAAGCCTCTGTCAAGCAAGGGTCTGCGAGAGTTCCTTCATTTCCAGCAATACGCTGTTGTTGTTCTGACATAAATTTCCACTAGGGGCTACGCCTCGCAGTGTCAATGGCACGGGAAGCTCTAGGGGCTTCCAACATCAAGCTAACGCCCCCCACCTTGGTCGAGGGGCTAATCTTCGAAAAATAAAAGAAAAAATACAAGTTTTTGACAGAACCAAGGCCTTGTATGGTCCTCGGACTCAAGCCTACGGGGAAACCAACTACTTAAAAGAAAAAATACAAGTTTTGGACAGAACCAAGGCCTTGTATGGTCCTCGGACTCAAGCCTATGGGGAAACCAACTACTTAAAAGAAAAAATACAAGTTTTGGACAGAACCAAGGCCTTGTATGGTCCTCGGACTCAAGCCTATGGGGAAACCAACTACTTAAAAGAAAAAATACAAGTTTTGGACAGAACCAAGGCCTTGTATGGACCTTGGACTCAAGCCTATGAGGAAACCAACTACTTAAAAGAAAAAATACAAGTTTTGGACTCTACCTCATGGAGGGGTTACCCATTAATAGTCGGGTTAATCCCTAGACTGAATGCAATCCCCAGTTTATCCTCGGATCCTCAGTACCATGGGAACTAATGCGATTGTGATGGGGCCAGGCGTTATCAAAAACACGGCCAAAGTCCCTCCCTACTCGGCAACCCTCTCGGATGGTTTATTTTGAGTTTCTCATTCTCGGACGGCTGCCTCACACGCATTACGGAGCACTCAGCTGTTATCTCGGTTAGTCTCATAAGTTTAATCTACTGTGGGTTAGCATTATTATATTTGATAATGTTGATAAGTTCAAATTAATAGCTTTTTGTTACAAGGTTTCCTGCCCTAAGTATCATTAAAGGAAAATACACATGTAATACGCCCATTCACAAAGTGATTGTTGCAGAAAAGAAAAGTATTTAGAAGGAAACAGATTCATCTTTTATTAAGACAAAGAAATAGTACAACGTACAATGAAAGAGCTTGAATAAGCTTATACTAAAAACTAACTACATAAGCAAAAAGAAAAGATACAAGGAAATGAAGAAAAAGCAGAAGAAGAGGTGCAGAGAAGAGGGATGCAGCAGTTCCAAAATGTTGTCTAAGGAAACCATTCCTCAGTACTTCTACATGCCCATAACTCTGGCAGCAAAAGAACCTAACGTGAGGCTAGCACCTTTGAAGAAAAGGTACAGGGAGCGAGGTATTCGTAGGTGGCCACACAGGAAGTTGATGAGCCTCCATGTTAGCCACGCTCGCGATAGAGCGGATGGCGCTGACGATGGGAAACCTTACTACTGTCGCACCAAGAATCTGATGCGACCAGTGCCTACTTCGGATTTTGACTAAAAGAGATAGAGATATCACCCCCACCTTGTGAAAATGGAGGATTGTCTTGAGTCTGTGTCTCCTCCGTCCAAACCGCGCCACCTTGAGTCTTGGAAGAATCCGGTGCCTCTGGGACGGGTGTGGTTCCTTCACCCTCACCCATGCCTCAAACATATTGCTCTAAGGGTGGATTGCACTGGAGATGAAGACTGTGAGTATGGATGAAGGATTATGAATTTGAAGGAGCCGAGGGGTTTATATGTAAAGGGAGTAACCTCCTATCCTACCTATATAAAGGGCAAATTGGCGACATTTAATTTATGCAGGTTTCCAAGAAATGCTACAGACCAGACGATTTTGGCTCAATTTCCAACACCATCTGCAACCATAAGATTTGAATATCCTCGTGAAGGCGCGCCTCGAGCACTGAAACGTCGAGGACGCCACGTGAGTAAATCTAGAGGCATGTCTCATAATTCGGCGCACCTCCCATGCATATGGAAAAACACCAACATCAATAAAGTACAGAATTGGGCAAGCCATGGTTTGAGTCCAACATCACCAAAATCCCCCTCCCCAACCAGGAGGTCGGGCAGTAGGATTTTGAGTGGCTATTATGGGGTCTGAGAATTTGTGGTCCCGGCCCACTTCATAATAAGGCCCAAGATCCAAACCAAGGAGAATGATTTTCGAGGACGCGAAGTAAAAATCCAAAAAAGGCCCAGATATATGGCTGAGGACGATCTTATGCTCGGCACCTCACAAAACGCCTGAAGAAAAGAACAAACTCAGTATAGGGGCAGTACAAGGGAGAAAGCTGCCAACACCGTAGTATGGAACCCTGTATCTGACAGGCCCATACTCCAAACCATGCTATTTAACTTTTCCTAACCACCCCCAACCACTCTTACGTATGGATTGATAGGACGGGTCTGTACCCCAAAAAGCAAAACTTACACGTGGACACTAAACAAGAAGTAAACATTAGTATAAAAGGGAAAGAGAGCCAAGGGGTAAGGGGATCGCAGAAAGAGGATAAATCCTACAAAAGGGAGAAGGGGATCCTAGAAAGAGGATAAATCCTATAAAAGGGAGAAGGGGAAGGATACTATGCTCCTCGAACGTAGTCCGAGGACTTAAACCCTACAAGCCGCATCGATGTAAGGCTTAGCTAGTCGAACCAAGCCCACCTTCATATATGCTTCCATAAAAGCCACGACTAGAAAGCTGACCAATGATCAAGGTCCAGCCTTTCAAGCCCACACTCTACAAATTATATTGTTCGGGCCCTTTACATACGAGCCCAATGTCATTCTTGGGTCGTGAATAATCGTGTCCCTACAGTTATAAATGTAACATTCCTCATTTTTTCTCCCTCTCCCGTGTGTATGTGTGTTTGTTTCTAAAAAAAAAAAAAAAAGGATAATTGTCCCATATTACTTTAAAAAATGTGTTATATATAGTATAACTTGTTCCATACTTTCTTAAAAGTTATCATAGTTTTTGAGTAAAATTTGTGGTATGTCTTTTATGTTAGAACTCATTTTTCTCTCTCATGTGTGTGTATTTGTTTCTTAAAAAAAAAAAAAAATCATTTTCTATGTCTCTCATAATGATAGATTTTTTTTTCTTCAAGAAATGATATATTTATAATAAATGTTAAGTGGCATGTTGTTATTAACTATTATTAGTAAATAAAAATGTATTTATAGTAGTAATTAGAATCAGTAACAATTTACCGTTAAAAAAATGTTACCATTTAGTAGTAAAAAATCGTTACCATTTAGTAGTAAAAAATCATTTTATCAGTAATTCCATTTCCCTCTTCCATAAATTTCAGTAAAAAAATTCTGAGGATATTAGCTATAAAAATGAAAAAAAAAAAAAAAAAATCAAAGGATGGCCGATTAATAAAAGCAGCCCATTTTGTAATGGTGACACGTGACGACAAAGGGCAAGACCTAAGAGACGTGCCAGGTGTGAGCGTAGAGCAACGTGAAAGCAGCAGGAAGAGCGTGACACGTGTGTGTACAACACGAGAGCATAATCCTCCACCACGGACAGTGTTTTGGGAGCTTCCGAATTCTACATATCTGTCCACGTAAGCTTCCATAGATTCAGAGTGACGAGAATGCTCTCCATCACACTTCCATCAAAGTGACAAGGTGTCGTGGGCCTTTGGTCATTTTACGGTTCCTTAACTAAAAACAAAAGTGGATATTTATTAATTGGATTTAAGAAATAAAGTGGCATTAAAGACAATAATTGTCAAAGTATGACATCAATTTGGTCTATCTTTCTAGGAGGTAAACCGGTGGAAACCATTATCAATCCAAGGACTCACTTTACCAATTTGAAAATGCTTAATCTTAGGAAGAGCAATCACATCAAGAAATTTTACTTTATCCTATTTTTTTTTTTTTTTGGGTCATTACTTTATCCTATTTTATCATTTCAAAAAGTCACTTTGTCGATTCTCAAAAAAAAAAAAAAAAAGTCACTTTGTCAATTATATAAAACCATTTTACAATATATCCAACATCCCAACTTTTATTTTTCTATTCTACTCATTAAAATAATATTTCTACACAATAAAATAATATATCCCAAAATCACCATAATTTACAATACAACACATTATTTATTCTTTCTCTCTCATTCTTTCTGTTCAAGAACAACCACAAATTTACACCGACCACCATGACCACCAACCACCATCAACACTAGCACAACAGCTCACAAATAATATATCCCAAATCCACTTATAATCACCGACCACCATAACCACTGGCCACCATGACCATAACCCAAATCCAACCAAATTTGCAACAAAAATCATCTAAAAAACCAATGAAAATTACACAAAACCATCATCACGAAGGAACAAAGAAAAAAACACAACAGCATCACCACCTAAAACTCACCATCAACACCATCACAACACCATCCATAACCCACAATCCAAAATCAACCAAAGACCCACACCATAAACCCACAAAATCAACCCACAACCCAGAAACTTAGATCAGCAAGGGGTGAGACTGTGAGGCGGCGATGGCAATTAAAATCCATAGCAAAACCCATCAGAATCCACCCCCATCTCCACCACTCATGACCTCGCCATGACCTTGCCGTGACCCACGCCGAACTCCACCAAACCCATCACCAATCTGAGCAACCCAGAAACCCAGCGACACCGGACCCAAACACTGGCGATTCTCAGACAACCAACAAAACCCAACAACATCAGACTTAAGAGAACCACGACCCACAACCCACTTCAGCCATACCCACCTCTTCCTTTAAGCATCGGTCACAGCAAAAAAAAAAAAAAAAAAAAAAAAAAAACCACAGAACTCTTCGATCCAGCGGCACAAAGAGAGAGAGTGAGAGTTGAGAGCAATTCAGAGAGAGAGAGTGAGGAAAGAGAGAGAGTTAAGAAGTCTGAGAGGAGAGAGAATGAATAAATTAGATTAAAATAAATATCCAATAGTCTTCAGTGTCATTCTACATGTAGAATAGCATTGTAGCAAGATTGTAAAAAAATTTACAATTCTGAGCATTTGCAATTCCAGATGTAGGAGGTTTTTGAGGGAAAAATGCTAAATAAACCTTACATATGGCATTTATAATCCAGGGTACGAATGCTCTAAGTACTACACTAAACAAGGCTTATAAGCTTATTGAATGAGAAAATGGGTAACACTCGTAATGACATAATAATGTACTATGATGAGACTACAACTGCATAGTCAACTTTCTAACTCCCATAAATTTTTTTTAATAATTTATTTTGTTTAAATAAAATACTAATTTTGTTTGTAACATCAATTTCACAAGTACTACTCTGATGCAAAATGGGAGAAACTAAAAAATTGAAAACCCAATCTCCATTCTTTAGTTTTTATACAAGGCTTATAATAGGATGATAATATGTCATTTATTTAAAACTCAATTATTGATTCATGCAAAAAAAAAAAAAAAAAAAAAAAAAAAAAAAAAAAAAAAACTAAACAAGCCCACCAATAGTGTAAAAACTCAAAAGAAAAAAAAAATGAAAGAAATATTAAGGGGGTGTTTGGATCAGCAATTTCCATAACTCATAACTCTATTTCCATAACTCATAACTCAAAAATGGTGGAACCTATAGCTAGAAGTCCGTTTGGCACCACCATAACTTTGTTTCCATCACTTAATTCTCTGATTTTTGAGTGATGAGTTATGGAAACTGAAAACAAATTTTAGCTGTTTTCAGTTTTCATAACTTTGTTTTCAATAGCATTTCCGTAAATAACACCACATACCCGGTCCCACAGTTAGAGCAATACACGTGAGGCGCACCTTTTGATACTCTCTTCAACAACTCTCTTCAGCTCTTTCATCTCAGACTTCTCTCTTCAGTAAAGCAGAGCTCTCTCATCTCAAACTTCTCTCATCTCCATTCTAGTACCACCATAAGCTAAAAGAAGCTCTCACTGCCCTCACCTCCTCATGCACTATTTCACCGATCCGAGCTCAGCCAACCCGCGCCGCCGTGTGACGGTAACGCAGTGCTTCACGCGCCAACCACCAACCTCTTTCTCAAATTTTTCCATAGAAATCCGAAGGTATTCTTTACATTTGAGCTGTTTATATATCTAATGTTGGTAATAGCAAGGTATTTCGCATCTTTTACATCGAATCAACGATTGGTGGTGAGAAGTTTGCTGCTTCTCTGTTTTTTTTTTCCTTTTTTTTCTTTGTTTGATGTTTGGGTTTTTGCATCTGATTTAACTGTATCAACCCGTGGTGATGAAAGTTTGCTTCTCTGCTTTTTTTCTTTGTTTGATGTTTGGGTAAGCATCTGATTTGATCTATTGACAAAATAAAGTATGGGTTTTCAACCCGTGGTGAACCTGTGCTTCCCTATTTTTGTTTTTTGTTTTTTTTTCTTTGTTTGATGTTTGGGTAAGCATCTGATTTGATCTACTGAATTCCCATGGTTATGGTTTTTTTTTTTTTTTTTTTTTTTTTTTTTTTTTTTTTAAATTTTATAATAATAATAATTTACGGAACTAAGGTCTTCACAGTGTAAGAAATGTGTGATAATTTGTTAGGTGTCATATGTTTTTCTTTTGTTTTTGGGTAGTGTGCATGGGGGGCTTTTGTGTTCTATTTGTTGCATGCAATGTTGATCAGGGTTTGAACTTTTAAGAACTGAGCTTTGGACAATTTGCATAAAAATTTTTGTGTTTTACTGATCAGTTTGATTAATGATATCAGTAAATTTGTCTTGTAAGTCATGCTATGATCAGTGTTTTTGTTTGATATGTGAACTTATAAGCTAATTGGTGCTCTGTTTGCTACTTGTTTTTATGAAATTATGCGTTTGCTAGCCAAGTGATCAATGGGTGAAGATTGTGGTTTATGTTTAAATTTGAGTGATTAACAGCGAGGACGTATTTTGTTGCTTGTTGCTGATTGCAGTTATAGTGATAATTTTAGGTATATTTTAATAATTTGAGAAGTAAGGGTTAATGTATTTTTCATTATTGATCAATCAGTGAGTCCTATTTATGATGTGTCTGTTAATGTTTGATCAATTTAGGAGGGAACTTGTTTGTTGGTGCTGGGTAATGGTAGTTCTTTTTTGTCTTATTGATATTGTGAGTTTCATTAGTTACTTTGATTTCTGTGTGCAAATTCGAATGTATGAGTTCAATTGAACACATTAGATTGTCCATATCATGGGAGTACTTGTATGTTGTTCTCTTATTAATTTAAATGGCAGTACTTGTATGCTGTTTTGTTATTATTTTTACATTTTTGTAAGATTATATAGGGGATACTGACAAAATTAGTGAAGGACATGTAATTTAAGTATGTTGTTGATGGAGCATTATACCCTATTTGATCATGGCATTGGTGCCGCATTCATTGCAAAGTGGCCATGTGACATGCATGAAATGAGTTTTTTAGTGACTTGCCTATTTCTTGTTATTTTTAAGCTTTAGTAGAGACTTTTCATGTTTGATCTATATTTCTTTGTATCCACTTTAGTTGTTGTACATGTGATTCCAGAACTGTAACTTATTAGTTGATGTGGTTCACAACATATTTACACCTACAAAGGAAAAAAAAAGTTCTTTTTAATTTTGTCTTTATTTTGGAGTAATTGAAGTTTTTTAAGTCCTTGGTAGTTGGTGCCATAACTAACATCTTATAGTTGAATACACTTAAACAGTGAATCATATAGCTCATTGAATGAATTGAAAGTTAGACATTTAAGGATGGTGATTCCCTTATCAACATAATTTAACAATGGCGTAAATACACTTTTAGTCCCTACATTTTGACCTGATTTCTATTTTAGTCCCTACATTTTATTTTTACCACTTTTAGTCCCTAAACCAATTAACGCGTGACATTTAAGTCCTTACCGTCACCCAACTAATAGAAAATGCTGATGTGGCTGACGGCACAGTAAAATAATAATTAAAAAAATCTATTTTGACATTAAAAAATTGCCACATCAGCATCTAAATTAAAAAAAAAATTTATTTATTAATTTTAATTAAATGAAAAAACAAAATTAAATCCCAAAAATCAAACCCAGAAACCTATAGATTGTGTGGCGTAATTGAGTGTGGCGTGCAAGAACTTGTTCTTCATGTTCTTCCCGTATCCAAGAACAATCAAACCCAGAACAAGAGCACAATCAGGCCCAAAACAATGCAAAATTTCATACAAAATTCCTATCCTCCACCAAACCTCCAGAACATGAAAAAATCATCAAACCCAAACCCACGTGAGAAAACCAACCCAGAAAAATCATCAAACCTCCAACCCAGAAAAATGTCAAACCCAGAAACCTCCAACCCAGAACATGAACTTCATTCTTCATGTTCTTCTCCAAATCAAGACAAACCCAATTGACTAACCCACTCAAAATCAATCTTAGCACAAAAAATTCCAACACAATCAACATTGAAACCTCTAGGAAATCAAACCCATAAATCCAGAAAAATATACAAATCTGCATAATTTTTTTTAAAAAAAAAAAAAAAACAAACCCAGAACAGTTTCGGCAAAATCTTAGAACACAAACAAACTCAGAACACATACAAACCTAGAACATCAAGGGCAAAAAAAAAAAAAAAAACACAAACAAACCCATAATTCGCCATCAACAACACCAAATCCGCTATCAACAAACCCAAATCCACCATCAACAGCATCAAATCCACCATCAACAAACCTAAATCTGCCATCAACAACACAAAAGCACCGATGTTCTCTACCTTCCTTCTCCGGCGGAAAACTCCTTATGCAAAGCGACCTCGACCACTCCGATCCGGGGCTCCAATGCCATCGTTCTCTCTTACCCAAGTCGAGTTCATTTTTCCAACGAAATCCATTGTTCCCATCGTTTTCTCCGCATCAAGAGAGAACCTTGATCTGCTGCCCCACGAACCCAGGTCCACCCACAGCACCACGACCCCACGCTGAGGTCCACCGTGACAACCCAAAATCTCAGATTGACTACCACCAAAACCCAAATCGCAACCTACACATCTCGCTCCTCAAAACCTAGACCCAAATTAGTCATGCTCCTCCACCACAAATCAAAACCCAAACCCATAGATTGGCTTTGCCAACAACAGATCGGAGACGTTGGAGGTGGGTATGGCTTCGCCGGCGTGAGGGAGATTTTTGCCTTGGTGGATCGGGTACATGCAGGAACAAGATTGGCCACGTTTGATAGAGAAATTTTCAATTTCTAGCTTTCAGATGTGAACACAAAAAATCTTGCCAAAAGAGGTTACAAGACTTATAAATGAAGTGACTTTCTCAATACCCAGATTGAAAAAAAGAAGCATTTCTCTTGTCAATGATCAAGTTGAGGCAAAGAATCAAATCTGTGGACTTTGATGGCTTTGCAGACAAGGAAAACTGGGATTAGACTTCAAACCTAGATGGAATTCGACGCCAAAAATGGGACTCAGCATAGACAACCAAAAAATGAGAAGACTTTACATTGATTTGAGATTCAAATTTGGAAGGTCTTAGCTTTTTTGGTACTAAAAAGAGTAAAGAAAACAAAATATAAGGAAATTACAGACCAATTTGGGTTTTAGAAGTCCTGGGATTGAGTTTAATTTTTCTGGGTCTTGGGATTTAGTTTAATTTTGTTTTTTTAATTTATTTTCTTTTTTTTTGTTTAAATTGTAAAATGCCAAATAATATTTTTTTAATAATGTTTTAATCACCACGTCAGCGTCTTGTCAGCGCCACGTTAGCTAATAGGGTGTTCCATCAGCTACGTCAGCTTTTTTTGTTAGTTGGGTGACGGTAAGGACTTAAATGTCACGAGTTAATTGGTTTAGGGACTAAAAGTAGTAAAAATAAAATGTAGGGACTAAAATAGAAATTGGGTCAAAATGTAGAGACTAAAAGTGCATTTACGCCTTTAACAATTTAAAATCAAAGTTTTTTCTTTGGATATATTTAAAAGACTTGAAAGTTAGACATTTAATTTATTTCCTTTCCTCTTAGAAATTTGAATTTTCTGTAATTCATTTGTCATATTTAAAATAGTTTTTTGGTAGCTATCTTTAGCTTCTGCATTCAGTTTCTATATAAATCAAGCTCATGTTAATAGAGGATGATATGGTTGAATATTTTCTTGCTGAGGAATAAGACACCTAAGTAGTGTGGTTCCTATAAATGGATAATAGGACGTTAATGTGAAACCTTTGAATTTTTTTTCCTCAATGTGAAACCTTTTTATTTTTAATTTTCTACTCAATTTGAAACCTTTTATTTTGTTGTAGTCCATGTGAATCCTATGCTCAATATTTGTTCCTCTAAAAATACTAGGATATCTTTATTGTACTTGTGATATGATTGTGTATGAGATGTGTGTGTTGTTCTTTAAGATGGTTGTGGAGTTGATAACATGGGATGCCAATTGCAAGGATGTGTTGTGTGACTCCGTACTTGGACACTATGTTTGTGGGAATTTGCGTCCTTATCATGCCAATGCGCCAGTGTGGGAGGAGATCACATACAATCTTAATGCCTACATGGGGAAGGCCTTTACTGTGAGGCGGGTAATTAGGAGGTGGAAGTGTATTCATAAGAATTATCGCAGAGCAATGGGGGTCCGTACCAAATCTCTTCGGCCCAACGTTTCCCCCGTGGCCTCTCTAGACCGATTGTTTGATGACCCACCTCAGTAAGAGGCGAATGCGTAGTCGAAGCAATTTAGTGCATGTCCCTTTTGATATATTGCTGACATATTTTGTTCCTATTATGTTCAGTAGCGTACTTTCTTATTGATTACCATGTACTTAACCATGCACTAACCTAGTTGTATTTGTGACCACTTATTCAGTTTACGAACTCATTACTTCGATCTTCCATCTTTTGTATATCTAGTCACATTGTATATGTGGTAAACCTCGATGAAGGATTTATATATTACCACTGTTTCTTATATATTACCACTATTTCCTACATTCCGTGCATACTTTTTCTTATCCGTGTTGATTTAACTGTGAAATATTTTTCATTTTTTGGACCCCTTAAACCTACATGGCATATGAATCCTATAGTCCTATTAATCAATTCATTTATTTATTATCTGTGATGAGCTTACCATGTGAGATATTTCAAATAGATGGCACATGAATAACAAGAGACAAATGAGAAAAAGTGGCCACCCCATGTAGAACATATTTTTATTGAGATCATGTTGAAGGAACAACTTAAGGGTAACATGCCAAACGGTGTGTTCAAAGGTCCTACGTGGGCATCAATTACAGCTGAACTTAACCAAAGGACCGGGAAAGACTTTGTCTCTAAGCAAGTTCAACAGAAGCACAATAGGCTCCGACTCAAACAACGCAAGTGGAGCCAGTTGCTAAGACACACAGGGTTGGGGTGGGACGAGCAGACCCAAATAGTGACTTATCCTGACGAGGTGTGGCAGAATGTGATTGCGGTATGTTTACTGTTGTTTATTAATTATATAACTTATTGCAATTATTTATTTATGCAATTTGCCTCCAAGTTGGTAATATATGAACTGCTACGTTTAGTGTGCTAATGTTTTCAAGGACATTGTAGGGCAATCGTGGTGTAGCTAACTTAAGGAAACAGGGATGCCCAGACTACCCATCACTACAGCAGTTGTTCGCCCTTAGTACTCTAACTGGGAACCTGCAGATCTCCTTAAACACTCCTCCCCTGAATAGTGACGAGAAGCGTGCCCTAGAGGAAGAGCTTGCCAATGCCAATGCCGATGCTAATGCAAGTGCACCCACCCATCTGGATGATGACTGTTACACCCCTAACTTTGAGAGTTTCCCGCACACTGTGGAGGATGCTGAGGTTGAAGAGGTAACCCAACGGGCGAAAAAACATCATGTGCAAGATGCAAGTGGCAAGGGTAAGAAGGTCTCGAAGAAGTTGGACAGGGTAAGTGAAATGACTGTGGCCCTAAAGGAGTACACCGCAATGTCCGAACGTAGGTATAGTGGTAAACTTGGCAGGTCTAGCGGTTCATCCGACCAATTCGCTTAATCCGGCGTAGGGGGTGATCCTTGTTCACTTGCCAAGGCAATGGAGGTGCTGAATTCGTATGCGGATCTGAGTAATAATGCCTATAACAAGATGTCAAAGGTTTTGCAGCAAAAGGATAATAGGGTAGTGTTTACGTGTATGCCGGAGCATAGGAGGAAGTCTTAGATTGAGGACATTCTAAACCCGGAGGAGGATTGAGGGAGAGCAGTATTGCATTAAGTCTAAGCTATTTGGTTTTTATGTACTATGGATTCGGGTTGTTCTATTTACTTGTTTTTGTTTCGTATGGATAATATGAAGGTTTATGTTATTTATGAACTTGGGATGTTTGTATGGTTTGTGTTATATTATGTGACGGATTTGGATTTTGGATTCGTTGATTTTTATACGTTTATTATGGTGACTGTTGAATTAGGTGTTTATATTGTACATTTATATTATACGATATATTTATGAAATATGAATAAGATATGTTCTTGGCATAATTATGTAACGTAATTTGAATGTATCAATTATTTATAAGATATATTTTTGGAGCATGGTATACCCACAACATGTGTTCACATATATTTGATATGTGGTATAAGAAATATTGTTGGACCATCAGACATAAAAAAATATTGCCACTACTATAAGATGGTATTGTATGGTGCTGTGGAATTTGAAGAGTGTAAAAGGGGGATAGATGAGGTCTATAATAAGGCTCTTGCAATATATCACGTCACTTATGATTATGCTAATCATCAAAGAGTTGCCAAATATTGTTTCTTTGTTTGGAGGATTGCAGGTTCAGCCGTCCTTAAATTATATGCCAAGAAACAAGATGAAAGGTCCTTTGTTTGTCTCTGATTTGTTTTACGAGAGATATTTAATTAGTTGACAGAATATTGTAAAGTTCATTGTAGTTCATCATAGAGAAAATAACATCTTTGAGTGTAACATATTATTTAAAAGAGGTAGAGACTAGAGAACATATGTATAGTATATTTTTTGGTACGTCGCTCAAAGAAAACTAGAACTGGTTAAAATTGTCTAGGTTCCACATAGTGGAAATGACAAATGTATTATAAGTACATAATATGTTATATCTAGCTCCTCAAAATACCGAAATTTTTTTTTTTTTTTTTTAAAAATTCACCATTAAAAAAAAAAAAATTTAAATGCATAACACACGTGACCAGTAATGTACATAACAGACATATATGTGTGTTACATCATCCTACAAAATATATAGGAACTCAAAATAGGGCATGTGATTAGTAATGTACATTACACACGTGACCGTCAATGGGTCATGACAGACGCAGTTGCGAATGGTCATGGCCCCAAAAACAGTAGAGAATACAAAATAAACCCCAAGTACAGTCCAAGACAAAAATAAAGCTAGCTTATACTTGTAGACCTTGTCTTCAGCAATCTGGAGTGCAAGCTTAGTTTTTTCAGCCTTGCGCTTTGCTATCCTTAGGAGCTCCCGTGCTTCTGCTTCCCTTGCATGAGCCTCATCCCTTTCATTTCTTGCAGCTACGGCTTCGATCGTATATCTCGTAAACCTTTCATGGACAAGTGGTGTTGTTGCACGGCCACGTGGGCATGTGTTCTTGTCCAACCATTTAAAGAAGTTACATGCCTAATCGAAGTCCTGCATACAACATTGAAGGCATATATAAGATGTTCAGGAAAGATAGTAAGAAAATGACAAGTCAAATATGTAACGACAATAAAATCATGTAATACTAACCAGCGACCACTGCTGACATCCATAGAACCTCCTACCGAAATTATGGATAGATAGAGAGGTCCTTTCCACACACCGATCCATATCGCATATATGGCTACTAGAAGTGGACTCATAAGTAGTGGCAGAAGACATTCCATTGCTGAGTAAATGAAACTCATGCAATATGTCCAATAAGTTTTAACGGAACTCATCCAAAAAGCAACCTAATATATCAAGAAAATCCAACTACTGAGAAATTTATCAAACTCATTAGTTGCTCAAGATGGATGAACTACTGAGAAATTTAATGAGTATGCTTTATATTAGTACTTCAAACAACATAAGTTTTTTCAATTCCAATGATATCAAGTTTAATATTTTGAAGATAATGTAGCTCCAATCTTATTATATTAGCTATGAGTCCATCTCCTTTAAGATTGCAAGAGGAAACGTAATAAACTCATTTTACTAAAGCTGACATCAGAATTTGTGTTGCAGCAACCTGATACATGAGTAATTGTCACCAGACTCACCACATTTAGACAAGCCATGGCCTTAAAAACAATAAACAGTAAGTAATCACAGCATATTGCACTCTGTCACCATACTAAACCACATCTATTAATTAGTAATCAAATATATTAAAACTCCTCTGACAAAAAAAAAAAAAAAAAAAGAAAGAAAGAAAGAAGAAACCTGGAACAAGAAAGACTGTGTGTGTGTAGTGTGGACCAATTTACATATAAAAAAAAATGGTTGATGAACTTGTACTGATGGGAATTTATATACAAGCTAAAACAGCCAAAACATGTTAGAACATATTAAGATTTTAGTCTAGATGAAACAAATGAGTTACATATATTGGTTTAGCTACTGAAATGAAATTAATACTTATACCATTCCAATTGGAAAGAAATTAGTATGAGACAAGTTTTTTCTTTTTGGCTCGAGAAAGTTGACCTTTTATTATTATTATTATTATTTTGCATGTTATGTGACTTGAAACTAAACGTTTTGTAAGAAGCTTTTGATAGTTTTTAGACCCCTTAAAACAATTGATTTAACTTAGGTAATTAGCCAAGTTGTTACTTAGTCCAATTTAACAAATCTAGGTTATCACAATAACAAAGATCATATCATGCAAAGTAGCGGAAAAATAAATAACACAAGATATGATCACCCAGGAAACCAAACCGGTAAAAACCTGGGGAGGATTTGACCTATCTATCCTCAAAGTAAACTTGAATCCACTATCTTGAAAGAATCGAAGTTCATACAATAAGACTTACAAGCCCCCACGCTCGACTTTTTATTGCTACCAACCGGTAGAACTTTCAAGATCGAGAACTTTCAAGCGGGTAACAAAACAGCTTTGCTCTGAACAAGTGCTAGGTATAGGGCCCACAAATAGTGTGAAAAATATTGAGTGATGGCAAGTGAGTGATGGTGCCAAACATGTGTGGTATTTTAAAGTGATGAGTGATGAGTGACGGAAATTGAGTGATGAAAAATATGCATCCAAACAAGGCCTAAATTTCAAGATCGAGCAAAGTTCAGTTACATGGGTGAGTCCTGAGACCCAAACCCAAAAGGTCGTTGAGTTGGATCTAGTCGGGTAGGCAGGTTGGGTTACAAGGGTTCCTACTCAATCCTAGGTTAAACCACTATAGCGAAAATGGTAAGATGCTAGTTTGTAGTTGAAAATTTGTAGGTCCAATTACAAATTTACAATTTTGGAGTAAATTTGCTTTGTATTCTTTTTAGTGGGGATGCCATCCATTACCATAAAAGGACAATTCACTCTTTATCAATTCTTTTGGATTTTATTTATTTATTGATCCCGTTTCCCTTTGACATGCAGATCTCTAAATTAACAAAATTAATCACAAATTCAAGAGAAATTCCCACACCCCTATTATATATTTCTCTTCCTAATAATCATATCTACATAGTCATTATACCTCTAGCATTGTATATAGGTACCGATTAGATTTAGGATGCAAATGTAGAAGAAATATATTCCACAAAAATATTAGGCCAACGTGGTTCAAAGTTTAAACTATCTTAGTGGTAATTAGTTACAAAATGATCAATAACTTAATTATAATTCTCTTTCATACATCAAAAAAAAAAAAAAATATATATATATATATATATATATATATAGATATAGATAGATATATATGATATTGGCTAAAATATATTCGAATACCCTAGACAAGGGGTAAAAGAAAATAAGAATTAATAACTTTAGATTAAACTAGAGTAGGATTTCTATCTTTTATATATATATATATATATATATATATATATAAAACCTTATAAATTTATCTATTTTTCTAATTAAAATGAGCAAGATATTTTATCCTAATGTTATGTTACAACTTAAAATTATCGAGACATTCATTCTCAAAAAAAAAAAAAAAAAAAAAAAAATATCGATATATTAAGAACAAATATCAGGTAACCCATCAATGGCTTAGGAAAAAAAAAAAAAAGAGGCAACCCACCAAAAAAAACGAAGAGGAAGAACTAAAGAGGTTAGAGGTACTAAAGTAATTTAAGTTGTCAAAAAATTCCTTCAATGTGGTTGAACCAAAAGGGCATGAAGAAAACACATGAAATGGACATGCAGAGAGTGTGCCTATTGTTGGTTGGCATGCGAGATGCCCGTGCCTTCACAAGTCTCTCACATGGCTTTAGAGATCCAAGGGACCATTGCTATATGTCTGCACATGGGACAATTGCGAATTGAATTTGGATATTGACGGGTTGTTCAAATCCAGGTTGTTTTATTGCGTATGATACAATTATTCAATCTTTCACCATTTATAATGGAATATGGAATCCAAAAAAAGAAAATTATGGAATGCACAAAGCCTCTCGAAGAAAACGACATGTAGAAAAATTAAGAAAATGCTAACATAGTCACACTTCACATATGGTTTTATTGGCTCACACTACACATATGGTTTTACTAACTATTCATGCACTTTTTTTTCCTCAATAAATCATTATAAATTATATAATATGTCTAAATTATATTTTAAACTCATTAAAAGTAATTCTCAAAACTTCCTTAAAAATAAAGTAATTCTCAAAATACCAAAAATAAATTAAACAAAAAAAATGGGTAATAAAATAAACTTAAATATATAGTAGGTTGGGTTGGATTAAATTGGTTGAAACACTATCAACCTGAACTTGACCCAACCTAAACCTTAAAATAAAGGGTAAACTTTATAAACTTACCCTGAGATTTGTGATAATACCAACTAGATCCAAAACATTTTAAAATCCACCAATTTGGTCCTCAAAAGACAACTTTGTCCCTAACAGCCAAACACTGTTACTTTGATTTTCTCTTCTTCCTCTCTCTCTCTCTCTTCTGTCTCGTTCCTTTCCCCTTTTCTCCCTCTCTTCTCTGAGTTTTCTTTCTCATAACTCTCTCTCTAACCAAACCTTAGCCTTGGCGAAACCCATGGCTTGGTCATCGGCATCAACAACACCACCATGCAAGGATCTTCCCGATTCCCATCGCAAGATTGAAGCCGTCAACTTACTCTCATCCCTCTCTCTCTCTCTCTCAAATCGGAATCCACACGATGGTGGTGGTGGTGGTGTTTCGATCTAGATCTCACCTTCAACAAACTCTCTCATCCTCTTTGTGGTAGCGTCATGGATCGCGGCATGGCCTTTGGATTTTAGATTTGGGTAGTGTTTCTTCAGGAGATGATGATGCCAATCTTGTGATATTGTGTGCTTTTTCCAGTTTCTCTTATGAGGTTGACAGTTGGGGTTGTGTTAATTTTCTATGTTGCTTGGTTGGGAATTTTGTTGGTTTTTTTGGGTTTTTGTTAGGATTTTTAGGAGATTTCATTAAGAATTTACAAAGGTATTTACGTGTGTTGTTTGGCTTGGATTTTTGCTTGTTTTTTTTTGGGTTTCTATCGATTTTGAAAGATATATTTTTTGTGCTTTTTTTTTGTAGAGATTTTGGTATTGTTTTTTATGGAATAAGAGATTTTGGTACTGTTATTGTGCTGATTTTTTTGGTACTTTGAGATTATTTGTAAAGGGTATTCATGGAGGTTTTTTTAGGAGTGACTAGGGTTTGAGAGAGAGAGAGAGAGATAATGAACAACTTTAAGAAAGAAGCCATTTGTGAAGGAGAATGGAGATATTAGAGGAAGAGAGTTCTAACAAGAAGAAATAAGAGAATGTAGGAAGAAAAGATAAATTAGCCTATATATATATATATATAAAGAGAGAGAGAGAGAGAGAGCGAGAGCCAGAGAGAGAGAGAGAGAGCGTTACATATGAGAGGTTATGATATCATATGAGGTAGAATGTTTCTATCTAAGAATTAGATAAGGTGAAAATGTAGATGTATCATGTTAATTGTTTGTACTCTTGGTTACTAATTTTGTTTACAAATGATATTATTCAGATTGATTAATAAGCATGTCATTCCAAGTCTCAACCAAACAAAAGTAGTTGTTAATGACAATTTTAATATATATATATATATATATTTATATATAAGATATTTATGCTCTTACATGATTCTTTCTTTATTTCTCTTATCTAACCCCTATTTTATAGGTCTTTAGGGTTCAAAAATATTAAGAAAAGTGCTATGTATATAAGGTAGAAGGATTACAAGAAAGATGGGTCTTGGAAGCTATGTAATGTTGTTTTTGAAAATTATTGTGACAATAGGCTGCTATTATAATAACATAATAATCAATGCGAGATGTTGCAATAAAATTAAAGGTAATAGGTCTGTGCAACAAAAAATTTCATTGCAATAAACTCCAAATGTTACAAAAATATATATTGTAATAATAAATATTACTTCATAACTCTTGTTGTAATATATTACAAAATTATTGTAAAAAAATAATCTAGTTCAAGTTTTGCATGGATATGGTGGTTGTGATATCCTATTGCTTCATGTTTTCTCATTGCAATAGATTGAAAAATTATTATTATCGGGTTATTGCAACAATATTTTCATTGTAATAGACTATAACTTTAAGATATTTGTTGCAATAGATTGTAAAAATAATTAGCATTGGATTTTTACAATGATATCTTTATTTTAAACTATCACAACAAATTTTTCTAATGTAATAAGGTATTTCAACCTCTATTGCAATGAAAATATATAAGTTATTGCAAAGAATTATTATTAATACAATAACTTATAATTAGTTTTTAAGTTAGCATTGCAATTATTCTCCAAAAAAAAAAAAAAAAAGGTTAGCATTGCAATGGCTTCTAATATTTAGATGCAATTTGGCTAATAGTAATATTTATTTTTGTTATATTAGCACTTAATGTAATAAATATATAAATATATATATATATATATATATATTTATGAGTAAAAGCTTCAAATTACTATCATGTGCAGATTAAAGTTCTAAACAACATGCTTTATTTATTTGCATGCTAATATTACTAATACATTTGTTTAGTTTGCTAATCCTCCATCGTATGAGAGTAAAAGGCAACCATGTGTCTCCATAGAGAAATTGAGAGTCTGTGTAATCCTGGGCTTGAGAGAATCTAGAACATTAGCACCTGGCCACTTCACTTGCTTCTATGTGTTGCACCTAGCCCACAGTTTTTGTACTCTCCATAAAATATAATGGATTCAAAGGTTTGATTCCACCTTAGCTACCCTTCTAACATGATAATTTTGCTCATGTATTATTGCATAAACGTTGTTGTTGAGTAGGACCTTTGTGGTTGACCAAGGTGTAGGGAATTAACCCGATTTCCCAACCTGTGAGAAACAAATATATATATATATATATAGAGAGAGAGAGAGAGAGAGAGAGAGAGAGAGAGAGAGAGAGAGAGAGAGAACACACGCCAAAGAAAACAATCATACACACAAGACAATATTTACGTGATTCGGAAATTTGCCTACGTCCACGGAGTTGCAGATATTTCACTATTATCCGGGAAAAATACAAAGTGCAGCTACATTGTTTTTAGTCTCTCAAGAACGACAATCAAAAACTTTTAAATGTGAAAACTTTACCTCTTTACCGCTCTAAACCTCCTCAGGACGTCTGAACTCCATGAGAACTGATGGTCCTCGGTTTATCAGGTAAGCTACAGTGCTAACAACATCAGCCCAGAACGTTTTTGGTAGTCCAGCATACAACCTTATACTCCTAGCACGCTCATTGAGAGTTCTGTTCATGCACTCAACCACACCATTCTGCTGTGGTGTCCCAAGAATGGTCTTCTCCATCCTAATTCCCTGTGCAGCACAATACTCACTGAACCCTTCATCTATGTACTCTCCTCCATTATCTGACCTCAAACATTTTACTTTCAAACTTGTTTCTGTCTCAACCATGGCCTTTCACTTCTTAAAAGTTTCAAATACATTAGATTTATTTTTCAGAAAATAAACCCATACCTTTCTGCTTGAGTCATCAATAAAAGTGATGTAGTACCTTGAACCTCCAAGGGATGCAACCGAAGAAACCCCCCACAAATTAGTGTGTACTAATTCCAATTTTTCAACCTTCGGTGTCCTGTTAGTTTTCAAGAAACTCGCCTTTTTCTGCTTTTCTAAGATACAACTTTCACACATGTCAAAATCAATGGACTTCAATTTCGGTAGTTTTCCTTTTGATAGCAGCATCTTCATCCCTTACTCACTTATATGACCAAGTCTGCGATGCCATAGGCTTGTATCAGTACTTGCATCAGCAACTGCAATTGTGTCTCTTGGACTTGGGGTCATATATAGAATACCAGTCTTCTTTCCACAAGCCAATACCCTAGCTCCCTTTGTAACCTTCCAAGTACCACTAACAAATAATATTGTATGTCCTTCATCATCAAGTTGTCTAATAGAAATCAGATTCCTCCTCAAGTCGAGAATATGTCGAACCTTCTCCAGTAACCAAACAGATCCATTGGGCAACAATATCTAGACGTCTCCCATACCTACAACATCCCAGGCTGAACCATCGGCCAAATATACCTTACCAAAATCACCTTCAACATAATTCTGTATGATTTCTCGGTGTGGAGTGGTATGAAATGAAACTCCTGAGTCCAAAACCCAATCATCAAGTGGACTGTCTACTGCAAGAAGTAATGCATCTTGTACCTCTTCTGTTACAGCATTTGCAGAATCATCTCCATTCTTCTTCTTAGGACTTTTGCATTACTTCCTAAAGTGACTTGTTTTCCCACAGTTCCAGCATTGTACTTGTTGGCTTGATCTAGATTTACTTCTGTTCTGATTAAAATTTCTGAATTTTGATCTGCCCCAATTTGAATTTCTGTCATTACCTCTGCCTCTTGTCTCAAGGTTTAGGGCGGAACTAGATCCTGAGGTTTTGCTTGCATCTCTCCTGCGAATCTTCTCAGCCAGAATTAAATCTTGTATATTATTGTACTTGGAGTTTTTCCTTTCCTGTAGAATTGCTTACTGCCATTTGATCGGTGCAAAACTGCAAGTACACAGTATCGTAGTTTTATAGTAAAGTGATGAGAAGAGTATCGTCCTCAGGGATTGGTAACTTACTTTTGACAAATACCAAAATTATGCTAATCTCGATTTTATCTAGAGAAGTCACTAAGGTTTTTTTTGTAATTGGAATTCAAAATAAAATCAATTTAAATAAAAGATACGCAGAGGAAAAGAAAGATGTTGCTTGAAAATCAACTTAATGAGAAAGAAACTTCTAGGAAATCGATTTCACCTAATCCCTCACTATGCTTTACTCATCTAGCTAATTGAATTTAATTCTCTCTGTTTGTTAGCAATCTCCAAACTCATCCAAAAGCCTCTTTCGATAGTTAATTGGAAACATTCTTGTTCATTATTTTACACAAGAGTATGCAATTTAATAAAGCAAGAAAGCATTAAGACCAACGATTTTAATACTACATAGGTTCATACAAGTCTTTCGATCTCTATATTTACCTATACTGAAATATTCAAGATCTATCCTATAATCCCCTCTTTCAACAGCAAATCACAAGATTAAAATCATCTAATTAATGACCAGTTAATTAGAAGCAATGAGCTTAGAATAAATCAGACAAACATGAAGAGAAATTGTTCAAATTAACATAGAAAAACAAGCATAGTTTGGAACTAGATTACATCATTTTCCTAGAATAAAGAAAATTTAGTTCATGCTAAAAATTAAATTCAACATAAACGAATTCACAATAATTTTTCTGAGAAGATTTGAAGGAAATATTGAACGCAAAAGAATCTTTTTCAGTGTCTTTTCTGCTTCAGCCCTCCTTTTTGCTTCAGCAGTCTTTTCTTTTTTTTTTGTTCAGCCCTCTTTCTTTCTTTTCTTCTGTTTCAGCCCTCTTTCTTGTTTCTGTTCAGCGCCACTTTTTTGTTTCTGTTCAGCACTCCTTTTCTTGTTAAGCGCCTCCTTTTTGCTTC
This sequence comes from Quercus robur, assembly GCF_932294415.1. NCBI lineage: Eukaryota > Viridiplantae > Streptophyta > Magnoliopsida > Fagales > Fagaceae > Quercus > Quercus robur. The sequence continues at coordinate 39,671,797 of NC_065534.1, read as the reverse complement.
ATTTAGCGCCTCCTTTTTGTTGTCTTCTTGTAGCCCTACGTTTTTTTCTTTTCTTTTTGACGTGTTGCCCTATTTTTTCAGCCCAAAACACTTTTTCAGCCCAAATACATTTTCAGCCCAAGAACTTTTTCAGCCCAAAATGTTTTTCAGCCCTCTTCTTTTTATTTGTGGTTCAGCGCCTCCTTCTTTTCTTCTTTTCAGCCCTTCTTTTTTTCTTAAGCACCTCATTCTCTTTTTCTTGCCAACTTCCAAGGCCAAAAATATTCTCTCTAGCTACTTCACATCTCTTTTATTTGAGTAAATCTTTATTTTTTTCAAATCTGGAATAAAATTTAAATAACAAAAATCAAGTCTAAAATCAACAAAATAAATAAAATTAGACTAAAGTTTAAAGTTGAAAAGTGATAAATTACACTCAATTATCCAAGTCATCACCATCCTCATTGCCTCCCAACTGTTTGGCAAAAAAGCCAAAACGATTAGTGCACGGATCTCATCATCAAAATCAATTTCTACAAATGACAATTGATTTGTGATAGTGTTAAATTCGTTCAGATGTTGTGCTACTGATGCATTCTCTGCCATCTTCAAATTGAACAGTTTCTTCATCAGATGCACCTTGTTATTTGCTGACGGTTTTTCATACATACCAGACAAAGCCTTCATCAAATCTGCTGTGGTCTTTTCCTTTACAACATTGTGTGCAACAGACTTAGATAGAGTTAACCTGATAATTCCCAGTACTTGTTTATCAAGAAGAGCTCATTCCTCAACCTTCATAGTCTTAAGTTTTGTCCCCAAAAGAGGCAGATGCAATTTCCTCCCATAGAGATAATCTTCAATCTGCATCCTCCAATACGCGAAGTCTGTACCATCAAAATTTTCTATTTCAGACGCCTTTCATGCTTCCTCTGCCATTGCTCTCACTCAAACCTAACCCTAGGCTCTGATACTAGTTGTAGGGAATTAACCCGATTTCCCAACCTATGAGGAAAAAAAAAAAAAAAAAAGGAATATTGCAAATGGTGCTAAATAATGGTGTGATGTGAGGTTCCTATGGACATGGACATGCGGGGTTCTTACGGATGTGCGTGTGGGTTTGACACGTGGTTCCCATGGATGACATACGAGAGGCCCATGGATGATGCATTGATGAAGCAAAAATCCCATTAGGCAAGGGGGAGTAAGTAGGACTTATTCATGGCCCACAGAGAGGTCTTGAAGCCCATAGAGAGGCAGACTTACACGTGAGGGGGAGATTGTTGGATTACATGTATGAGTGAAGTCCCACATTGAATAAAGATGAGAAGAATGAGTGGTTAATATAACATAATTGAGCACATACCCATTGGGCTTAGACCTTTTGGGTTAAAGTGTGTCTCTAGATGTTATATTAATTACTTAAGGAAACTCCTCAAGATGTTTATCCCCCAACACAAGGTATGTGGGAGTTGGATTTGATGAGGTGAGTAGGTTTGCATCTCCATATATATTACACAAATGAAATGGAAGCCTACATTTCCACTTGGAGTTTCACAACTTTGAGTAGTTATCGTATTAGATTGTCCTTATTGAACTTGCCTTGGTAGATAATCACATCTTTGAAACGCATCAAGGGCATCTTGAATATAAAAGGTCAAAGTTGGATGTGCCACAACATGGCCTTCGTTTGGTTGTGCTGCGTTCTCAAATATAATGTTCACCGAGATAAACTATTGGCCTTTAACATCTGCAAATAACAAAAGGAAATATTATAAATCATTATATAGTTAAGTTAGTTTAATTGTTTTAGAGCTCAATTGAATTAAAAAGAAAAAATAGTTGTTGGTAGTCCTTAATTTCCAATTGTAGCTGATTTATATGTCCCCCCACCGGACGTGGTTTCTATTAACTGAAATGATTGTCTAACCAATACCATTGCCTACGGCCTACCATCATGATTTTTCATTTTGCCCAGACCTTATTGCAATTGATTGGCTTCTATCAGTTGAGATGATTGGGCTTCAAAGCTCTTATTGTAATAGATTGCAAAACATTTGGCAAAAATAATTCAAGTCAAGTTATTACATCAATATGTTGGTTGTAAATTCCATCTACATTTTTCTACTGCTTGAATGGACTACATTATTAACTAAATTTCATATTTGGTTCAGTTGTGTGGGTTTCCATCACCTTAGCTGGTAAAATTTGTTGTTATAGGGGTTTGGAATCAGATTCTACCTAAACAAAAAGAGAGGAAAAAAATCATTAATACCTTGATTTATCGGTAAGTTATTCAATTGATAAAATCTCTTTTCATTAAATAAAAGATTTATGATAAAATATTATGTAATCTCTTTTCATATTGATGATTAAGTAACATGGATAGAGGAAAATTCCAGTATGATTGAGTTTGTTTTGGCTTAGGATGTATTGAATTTATATTCTATTCTTATAAAAAAAAAAAAAAAAAAAGGGATTTGTGATGAAATCCTATATATGTTCCTTCTCAAAAAAAAAAAAAAAAAAAAAATCCTATATATGTTAAAAAAAAAAAAATCATTAGTACCTTGACCCAATGATAAGAAGGGAGCCTTATAAATTCAAATCCAATAGAATTTATTTTTTTAAAAATGATTTCAGTTTTCAAAACTTGGTGCGCCCATGTTGACAGGCATAATAGTCTTTAAAGTTGTTTGACAATGCAGCCATCTCAATATATTTATGAACTGTGACACACAAAACAAATCTGAATACAAGATAAACCTTATATTCGCCAATTGATTAAGGCACTTGGAAAGTTGACACCATCAATACTTGTTTCTGCTTTCCACGAGTGCGTGAGTACTTAGTACGCAAAACCAAAATTAAAATAAACTGGCTGAGTGTGTAAAGCTCATGATTGACACACATTTCTCAATAATCTAATGCATGAAGACGATTTATTGGGCAATCCACCAGAGCTGCACGTTGCCACTAACTTTTCTTAAATTAGGTATTGTCATTTTTATAATCGCCCTTTGGGTGAAGCACATTTCTTCCATCTGAATCACTGTAGTGTATAGTCTTGGTCTTGGTCTTGGTCTTGCCTAAAAAAAAATTATTAAAAAAAAAAAAAAAAAAAAAAAAAAGAGAGAGAAAGAGATATCTTTCTTAACCTTACTTCTTAGTCTCCAACATCATGGTGCTCCAAACTGATAAATTATTGAACCTATATATTTTTTGTAAGGTTGCAGATCCAAGACGGCCTTAATTGTGGACTGGAAAAAAAATGTTTTATAAATATTAAGGCTGTGTTTGTTTTGGCATAAAACCATTTCAGGAAATCATTTTACACCTCACCGTGTGTTTGGTTGCACATGGAAAATAGAATTTTCTAGAAAACAATTTCATATGACCGTAAATATTATGGCTTTGACACGGAAATTGTTTTACATTTCTATTTTCAATTCAAACCATTTCCAGACTCAAACGCGTAAAGAGAGAGAGAGAGAGAGAGAGAGAGAGAGAGAGAGAGAGAGAGCAAGATGAGAGAGTAGAGAGAGTGAGCTAGAGATCGCGCCCCAATCCCAGACATGCCGGCGAGATTGCATTGGCAAGATTGCGCCTTCGAGATCGCACCGTCAAGATCGTGCCTTCGAGATCGCACCGCTGAGATCGTCCCGCCGAGATCGCGCTGTCCTCCTCTAGGTCAGATCATCATTGCCGAGATTGTCCTGTCAAGATCACGCCTTTGATTTTTGTTTTGATTTTTGAACCGGGTCTGATTGTCGCCGTTGCCCTCTAGATCGCCTCGTCCTCCTCTGGGTCAGATCATCTTCTCTGGATCTCATGGTCGCCACCCTCTGGATCAGATTGCCTTGTCTTGATCTCATCATCCGCCACTCGCCGATCTGCTTTCTCTCTTTGATCTCTGATTTTTTTGTTGTTGTTGTGGTGGTGTTTTGGTGGTTTTTGTATTGTGTGGTGGTGGGTTTTGTGTGGATAGTGGTGGATTTTCTGTGGGTGGTAGTGGATTTTTTGATATAAAATTTGTTTGGAAATTGAGAAAATGGTTGAGAAAATGTGAAAATTTTATAGGAAAATAGCATTTTCAGAATGTTACCAAACACTGAAAATCGTTTTCAGAATTATTTTCCATTGCACACCCAAATGCCCAGATTTTAATTTCTTTATGGGAATTCATTTTCCCCTACATTCATTTTACACTCGGAATTTGATTTACATCGAACCAAATGCAGCCTAATTCAATAGGAAATCCCAATTACTTTATAAAAATTTCTTGCATGTTGCATCCATGTCTACCTTTTAGTATATATATAATTATAAAAATAATATTTTTTGAAATCTCTTCGCTCAATACTTAAAAAAAAAAAAAAAATTTCAACTTATGACATTCGTTCCTGATTATTGCTCTTTATCATTAGATCAAGACACCAATTAGTTTTTGGTGTAAGCTGAGATTAAATCTTAAATTTCTTATTCAATCATCAGAGACTTAATTAATCTCTTGATACTCTTCACTCAATAATTGACAACCTTATTAATTTGAATATAATAAAATTTCATGTTTTTCTTTATTCAAGACATTCTTTCATAACAATGTAATGAATAGCGAGAATAGCTTATAAGCATCTATTGTGTAATATGAACAGCAAAATTCCCTTTCTTGCTCCTTGATCTCCCGAGAAAAGCCTGCTCTATGGACCATTACATTAGTGTTCAATTATAAAGAAACTGTTCAGTACAACATTACCCCAAAGCTATACATTACTGATTATTCATATTTTTCTTGTCCTTATTTTGTTTTGTTTTATTGTGTGTTTGTTTTGTTTTCAAAACTTGGTTGAGACGTAGGATGAATTATATATTTTTTTTTGCTAAACGTAGGATGAATTATATTTAAATCTTAGTTTGAAAATTCTTTTATTTGTCCATAAAAAAAATGTTAATCAAATGATAATTTAATAGCTAGTAAATTTGACTCTTAAGACAAGTGGCTTGCGATTTGTTTGGTGTACCTTAACTTAACTTCGTTAGCCTTACCTTTAACCAATGGATCTCTTAATGGAAAGTTTTTGTCTTCTTATCTATACTATTATTTAAGGGGCTTCCTCTATTTGGAATCCTATTTTTTTTAGTTTAAAAATACCCCTACACCTTTATGTTTAAGTAGAGACAAAATTAAAAGACAATTAGGTAAAAATACAACTATAACTCCCACTAAAATATTGCCAAAAAAATAGTGTCACTCTCTCGTTGATTTTCAAATTATTTTATCTACTTAATAATTAAATCTTCAAAATAAAAATTATATATATAAAATAAAAACACAATTTTTTTTTTTTTGCTACAAAATAAACGTGTAATATTTGTTCATTTTTTGAAGCTAGCCTCATAACACTCTTGGTTGTATTAGTAGTTCTAAATGCATAATATTAATGAGAAAACGTGTAAACCTCAAATTGGAATGAATGAAAAATTAAAACCTCATCGCATGTGCAAAACGCATGTGATGTGGCTAGTTTTTTTCCTAATGCAATCACTTATTTTTCTTCTTCTCAAACTTTTCTTTAAGGGTCAGTTTGGGATTTGCTTATTTTGCTGAAATTGAAAACTTTTTGCTGAAAGTATTATAGACAAACGTAAAAGTTAGTTGAAATAGTATCATGGGATCTATGAATAGTATCAAAAAGTACAGTAGGGCCATGAATAGTAACAAAAATAAACTGAATAGTAAAATAAGTTAGCAAAATTTTTTTTTTCTAAACACACTAAATTGTAGAGGACAATTATCCAAAAGACAAAAGTCGCCCTTAAAAAGAGCCATCAGGCATTCAGACTAAACCTACAAAAACTAACATCAAATGTGCAATTGGGGATGACCAAAATCATTCCTTATTTTTTTTTTAAAAAAAGTATATATATATATATATATATATATAATGTGTATTTTAAAGTGCCGAAGGTGATTATTTTTCCATATGTATCCTTTTTTTTTTCCCCTAAAAGTCATAGCTTTTAAATATATTGCGAATGGAATGGTCATTGATCAATTTTTCTCGCTTCCTTTATGTAGGGATGTTGAGGGCCATTTGCGGAAGCCCAGGCAGACAGAAAAGCCCAATAATAAGGGCTACAAAGAATTGACAAGGTAAATAGCAAAAAACTCATTAGGCCCAAGCGGCAGGAATAATGGATCACAGGCCCAACAAATAAATAAATGGGTCTTGAAGAGGCAAGCGGGCTCAAAGAAGCCAGGAAAGAAAGAAATAGCATCCCATGGGCAGAGTATGAGGTAGAAAAGTGAGAAAGGGCTGCCGCAAGCCCAAGGCAATGCAAACTAAGAGAGTAAGGGGTTTATGGCAGGTCCATGAACCCCAAAGATAAGGATAAGGTTTTTGGGCCGGGGAAGCCCAATGAAGTTAGTAAAAAGCCCATGGAAGTGTGGAATTAGCAAACGGGCCGAGGAAGCCCAAAGAAAGCAATTGGGCCATGGATGCCCAAAGGAAAGCCTAAAGGGACATAAGAGCCCGTGAGTAAAATCAAAACAGTGCCCATGACAGGCCACTAAGAAAAGGGATAAGTGGCTGGCCCAAAAAAGAGGTCCAACAGGATTAAGTTATTACGGCAGGAATAACAATTCAACGTGGTAGGCAATAAAGAAAATCAAAAGTGGGCCAAAGAAATGTAAGGCCCATCATCATACGAAGCCCAGCTCTTGAATGGAGCGAAAAACCAAAGGAAAGCCCACATGAAAGGCCAGGAAACGCAGACGGAAAGTCTCCAGGTCGCGGCAGACGCATGAGCAGCAAGCAGACTCTTGGACAAATTTGAAGGGAAGCACGAGCAAGGCCCAGGCACCACCAGCCTGTACCCAGCCAATATAGGACATGGTGGGGCCATGGGTAAGAGGTAAGAGGTAAAGGGGGTATGGTTTGGTGGTGGGGAGAGGGGAAAAGATCTATTTGCGGCCCCTGCCCAAGCCTCTTTTGGGAGGTACGTCTTGCTGGGATGATAGACCATCCAAAAAAGGCAAGTTTGAGGGGGAACCGTTGGTTGCATGCTCTAAGAGTAGAGAGAGAAAGCATTAATACCGTGGCAGGAAGAAATGTTACGGTATACAGAGGAACAAAACAAACCCGCCTCTGTTTGGCGAGGGTGGATGTCGCACAGTCCTGGTGGTCAGCAAGTACACCTAAACCAGACAAAGGCGGTTAAGGGGCAAAATGGTAAAACACTAGCCACAGCAGGCGCTATAAAAAGGCTCTTGCCGTGCCCTGTAGAGGGGTCGAAAAACAGAGTATATTTTTGGGAGTGAAAAGAAAAAACAGAGCAAGAAGAAAAGAAAAAAGATAAGAAAGAAAACAGAGAAGAAAAAAAAGGAAAACTAAGAAAAAGGAGAGTTAGTTCAATGTGCATGCACCAATAGATCGGTTTCCCTCTCTCCCCCTTCAAATCTTACCTTCTTCCAAAACCCAAACAAGGACTCTTTATTTTTGGGCAATAACCATTCAGGTCCAACTCCCTCAAAGCCATTAATCCCCACAACAGGATCTTTTTCCTGGGGATTATTTGCATTGAGAAGAAGCGTTCTCTCCTTTTTGGCTTTGCTGTGGCAGACTAAGCTTAAAACTTAATTTATGTTCATTTAAATTAGTCAGTATTATTTTCTTCATTTTTTCTCTGTGATTAATATCATTATGACTGTAATTATGCTTTATTAGCAGGGAATACATAGCCATTTATTTAAACAAGTCAAAGTACTCTGTTTTAGTTATTATTATATCTGTCTGCCGTAACTCGTCTGCAACAGTTTTGCTTGCCGTAAATTTGCTCCTGGCAGACAAGGCATAAGTTTGTGCACAAACCGGCCCAAGTTGAGTTACAATTGGACCGGCCCCAGCTCTCTTACTCAGAAACACTAGGGCCCATCATCGTAGAAGGCAGCCCAACCCATTACCGCAGGAGGCAGCCCAATATATCATATACAAAAAAAAAGGCCCCTAAAAGGGGTAAGGGCCCAAGATCGTATATTGGGTCTTAGGCTTTATCCGAGGACATAGATAGATCCAAGGAGGAGCAAATAATTATTAGATGTTCCCAGTTAAAGTCTCATAAATTGGGAACTAATGAAAGGTTGTCCGAGGAGGATCTCCTCCTCGGACTTGATGAATATAGTTCAAAGTATGTACTCCAGCAATTAAAGTGATATTCCAAGAAACTCAACGATAGGGACATGTCTCATGAACATACGAGAATGAAGGGAATTTAAAAATATCTTAGGGAAAGCTGCTGCCACCGCATTAAATGCACTGCAACTACTTTTTTGGCCGCATTTATGTGGAGAAGACCTTTGGACAGTGTTACCTTGGCTACCACAACTCACAGAGAACCAGAAAGGGCGTCTGATAGGACAGGTACTCAAGTAAGGGCTCGGATGATCAACAGGTGTAGGATGAAGATGGTCCAAAGGAGGATATATAATGTGAAGGACTCTTCATGAAGAGGGAATCGGAAAAATAGAGAGAGAACACTGTAGCAATCTAAATTGTCTTTGTATCCAACTATGATCAATATATACAATTGTGACCTCCTCGGACTGAAAGTCCTTTGATATCAAAATCTTTTATTTGTATTTGATTATCATTTAATTTAATACTAGCCATTGTTCAACTCATTAGGGCTTAGTTCTTTGACCCACTCTCTACAAATTTATTATATTGGGTTCATTGGGCCAAGATCCCATACATTTTGGGCTTGGGTCACACATCGGGACTCTACACTTTATTATTTTAATGAGTTGTTTATATTATTTTCAATGAAGTGGTAAAAAAAAAAAATAGAACATTTGATGTTGGGTGTATTGTAAAGTGAGGTGATAAAATAGATAAAATAGTTTTTTGAAGTGCTAAAAGGTAAAAGCTAAAATTTTTAGTACCACCACTATGAATGCACTAACTTCAACAAAAAAAAAAATCCTAACCAACCTAGTATTAAAAAAAAAACATTTTTTTTTTGTTTTGTTTTTATTTTTGTTGGTAAATGATTGCATCTTAATGTATTTAAAAACAACGATTTTGAGTATTTATAAATTTTTAATATCTTATTTAGAGTTTTTTTTTTTTTTTTTTTTTTTTCCTTATACTCTGACCCCTGCTAACTTAAAATCTTGGATCCGTCCCGTTCAATCACCTTAGTATTTGTCAAGGAAGTTCCATTTCACGTTCCTTTTTGAGTTGTTTTTGACGCCTACAAAAACCTTTATTTTTCCTTTACAAGTTAATTAGGAAAAATTAGATTTTTTTTTTTTTTTTTTTTTTTTTTTTTTTTTTTTTTTTTTTTTTTATCTAATGCATTTTGGGTGAATCGTTCTTTTTCAAAATTCTTCTGTCTAATTGTCTACGAGCACAACTTTGATTCTAGTGCTTGTTTATAGCTGCAATTTGCATGGGATGCATCCTACAAGTGATTGGTGGGATGGTCCTTGAAAGATTTTACTGCTGAAGTAAATCGTACTACGTACAATTATTTATACTAGACTAATATTATGTCCGTGCGATGTATGACTTAATAAAATAATTATATATAATTTTTTAAAAATATATATTTTTTGATAATATAATTAAATATAATAACAAATAAAATAGTAAAATATTTTAAAGATTATGGCAAGTTTTAAATTTCTAAAAGCTTTTAGTAGTAAATGGGCCGGGCTTTACACGGTTTTGGTCATAAACTTATAACATGAATAATTTGATTGAGAAATACTAATTAATGATTGAAGAGAAATGCTATACCCTGTCGGACTAAGACATAACTTTTACTTATTTAAATAACAATTAAAGTGAAGTAGGGTGAGGAACAACAAATAATAATTATAACATATCAACATAGTAACATTTATATTTAATTATAATGAAGCGCTTGCGTCTTAAAGTGTCAAATTAATATCAACACAAACTACCCAAATTTATAAAATTAAAAAAAAAATTGAAAGCAAAATTTACAATAATACATGCTTAAATAGATAGACACAAAGAAACTCTAAATTCAATAATTACAAACAATATTAATTTCTAAATATTAAAAAAAAAAATCTAGAATTAGAATTAAAGTAAAGATATTGTGTGTGTTCTTTTTTTTTTTTTTTAGTAAAACAACACACAAGCCCAAGTAAAGAAGCAAGGATCTTGGGCCTGATGCTTTAAGGGACTAGGCTTGGTTCACTACAACTAAATTGGGCTGATTTCAAACCAAGTGGTGCACAAAGCGCGGATCATACAACACATACATACTAACATACAGAAAACATATACGCATTAAACAACAAGGAACAATAAAGAATGAAATAATGAGGAGGAAAAGTAAAGTAAAACATTCGAGATCCTTAGGATAATTTGGGATGCTTCATTATTTTCTTAAGTTTTACTACATCATGCTCACTAGGATGTGTTACAAGGTCCAAATAAGTTCAAAAATTATAGACCTAGATAGCTCTTTAGGCTTCAAAGATTTGTGAAGTTTGAATCTCTTTGAATCCAAGTGTATTCTCTAGTGGCTGTTTCAGGATCCTGGATGGTGTTTTCCCTCTCTTCTCACTTTTTGAATTCTAAAGGAGTTTTCTAAAGGATCTTTTCCCTCTTATTCACTATTGCTAAATGCCCTTCACTGTTGGTTGCCCCTCCTTTTATAGTGCCATCCTAGGGTATCTAGGGTACCATTGATTCCTTCTATTTGCTCCCCTAGGTACCAGAACTAATGTTGTGTCAGCAATATCGGTGGCTGGTCTTTTCCTTATTCTTCACTATTTCCCTCTTTTGAGGTCCCCTCTTCAAAAGCTCCTAGCCGACTTTCCCGTTCTGAGGGTCCTAGAGGGCTGACCTTTGATCTTTCTTTTTCCAAGGCTTCTAGATTCCACCTTTTCTGACCCACCTTTTAGCTGCTTTCCCTTTTGTCATTTTTCCCAAATAGGCTGATTCCTTTCTATCAGGCTGAAACATCCCCAGCCACCTTGCTTCATGGTTCATCTTCTTGGGTTCCCCGAGGTACTAGAACTTTATTCATGAGTTATTGGTTCCCAAGTCTTCTGATCATTTTCTACATCATTGGGTGGCTGATGGGACGTATTTGCCTTCGTTCTTCGTGTTTCTGGGCTTGCCCCTCTGAACTATCTCAGTCCCAACCTAGCCTTGCTACACATCCTAAGGATCCCAGGCTCCTTGGAATCCCTAGGTATCCTGGTTCAATTTTCTCCCTAGGCTCCTCAATGATTTTCTTACTTTTGAGGGTTGGGCTAGACTTCTTCTTTCCAAAACTTGCCCATTCATAGGCTTGGGTCCCTTCCTATGGGCTCTTAATGGATTTGGGCCTTCCCTTTTTTATTGAAAGCCTGAATGTTTTCTAGATTTCAATCCTTTGTATTGTTTTGGGCTTTAATACAACATCGTGATATTTTGGACCTCAACATTTAGCCTCTTGAGCTTGTGGGTTGCCTGCAGCCCACGCATGAGTAGACGAGATTCTTGGTCTCAGTAAGGATTTTTTCATTTATTGTCTCAGTCAGCTTCGGGATCCCCTTTCTCTACTTCTTAGGATCCTACTTTTCCACATTATCGTTTGACACCCTGATTTTTCACATATCCCACTTCTTTTGTAACTCCCCCTCTTTCCACGAAATGTGGCAGTTAAGTGTCTGAGTAAATTTCCCCCTCCACTTTTTACGTTTTCCGTAACTCCTATTAATAACTGATAATAATTTCTCTTATAAAAATTGAATATTGGCAACTGGCACGTTTTCCAATACATCATCTTCTTTAGCTTTTCTCTACACCATTATTGTAGTCTCTTTAAGCCATCTTTTCACTCCTAGAGATATTTTTTTCAAACTCACTTCTTCCTTCCTGTTTTTTCCTTTGTCCCTTCTTCTTTGTCCTTCACTCCCTTAATTCTCTTTTTTACTACACTGTTATTCTATGGCTTCTTCCTCTTCACGAAAAAGGAGGGAGTGTTCTCCCACTCCTTCTGAAGGCAAGGGTTCTTCAATAGGGTCAACACAGGGTGAGGTGCAAGAGGTTGTAGATCGCGCAGCTTTCCCTTTACGAGACCCCTCGTACACCCTAGCTTATTCTTTCCTTAGGTGTCCTATGACGAAGCTCCTCTTTCCCCTCACGCTTGGGTATTTTTTGGTCAACTTAGGTTTGCCAATTCCCCCCAGATTCCAGACTAAAGGGAGAGTTTGGATTTTCAGATCAGACGGGGAACCCACGAGGCAGTTCCCATCTTCTTCGACTTTGTCCTTGGGAAGACTACTAGTTGGTCCAGTTGGGTGGACAAGGAGCTTTCTGATGGTGAGTTTGTCAGTTGCTTGAAGCATGCCAGGATCCTGAAATCAGTAGCAATTTCTAGGAATCTTGAAGGTTTTAGGGACACCAAGGGCCTTAGACACTTGGTGTGCCGTTGGTGTCCTTCTCTCCACACATTCTTCTTTTTTGTTGGTGAGCTCACCATCACTTTGGAGGATGTGGTTAATAATTTCATCCTTCCAATGTTTGGTGATAAGAATCCTTTTGATATCAGCCTTTCCAGTAAGGATCTCAAGATTGAAGACAAGCTTTTCAGTCACTTTGGCAGGCGTACTGCTTCTTCCGAGGGGAAACTGGCTAGAATGGGCAAGTGGGTAATGACCCTTTCTCAGGAAAAGGACAAGGCGGTTAAGCAAATCAGGTTCCTGACACTATGGCTCAGTAAGTTTTTGTTCAGCGAGTTCCCTAGGTATGGGATTAAATCTGTTTTCTTTCCTCTTGCAATCAAATTGGCCCGGGGTGCCCAGTATCCTTTAGCCCCCATGTTTTTAGGCCATGTTTATTCTTAGTTGGATTTACTTCATGGAGATGAGGTTTAAGGCAACTCCTGCTATACCATTACTTCATCCTTCCATTGTGCTATTCTTCAGGTGTTCATGTGGGATTGTTCTTCTATTACTTTGGCGAAATGTAGGAACTTGAAGTATGTAAAAGATAAGTTCCAAGGATCCCCAGTCGTGATCAAGGGTCTGTGTGGTAGTTCTACTAATAGTCACCCTATCATCTTCCGCTGGTTTAACTTGAAGGGTGGTAGCCTTAATCTGGTGGAGTTGTTTAATCAGGTGGGGCACTTGAATTGGCATTCTCCCCGAGAGTTTAGCCCCAGGTTCACATGTGATTCTATGTTGGTTTCTTTCCTCAACTCCCCAGGACATACCTTTGACCTTTGTTGAGGTCTGAAAAAGAAAAGGCCATAATAAAATAAGCCCAAAACAGAAGAACAAGTCAAGCCCAAAAAATTCAGGCTAAGCCCAAAGCAATAGATACGGATGACCCATGGGGGAATAAAAGGCCTAGAGGATCCTGGAGCCCAGAAAAGAAAGAAGCGTCCAAAAAAGAAAAACATGGCAGAGTGTAAAGAAGCAAGGATCCTCAATAAACGCAGATCCCTTCAAGCACAAATAAAAAGGAAGATTGGGACAAATCGATAGAAAGAAGACAGAAGAAGAAAAACAAGAAATAAAAGACGCGAGCGACCTCTCAATGGCACAGACAGAAAAGGACCTCGGGGAACCAGGACAGGGAAGAAGAATGGTAACAAATGACTTTCAAAAATGGCAGAACAGGATTCCGCCCAAAAAGGAAAGAAAGGGAAAAGAGGAAGACGCCAGAAATGGGGATGCCGAGAAGGGCATACCTCAGCACGTCCCAAAGAGGATAGCCAACCAAAAGCTTTAGAAGGAATCAAAACCAAGAGAAGGAAAGAATGAGAGAAAACGGAAAAGAGACTTACCGAGGCGATGGAGACAGAGCATGCTCTGTTTACAAAAGAACAAAACAGGGGAATCAACGGTTCCCCGGGACGCCCAGAAAACTCCACTATAAAAGGAGGGGATGGGTTGTGAAGAAGGCATCGAGTAAAAAAGAAAGAAACACAAGAAAGAAGAAATTCTCTAGGAAAAACTATTAGAAAAATCTGTGCAGAAAGAAAATACTAAGGGAAAACAAATACTGCTTCCCGATATCCTGTAAAGGCCACTATGGTACATACTCGGATTCAACGAGAATCAAACTTCGCAAGTTTTGAAGGCTGAAATAGCCATTCAAGGCTGCAATTTTTGAGCTTGATTGGACCTTGTATCACGTCCTAGTGAGCTTTCTGTAATCAAACAGATAATGTCTTAATGAAATACTGTTTCATAATTCCCAGGATCCCTACATCACTCTTTTTTTTTATCGTCTTGCTAATCCTTTTTTTTTTTTTCTTTCTTTCTGAACTTACATTGTTAATTTTTTGGCACTCTTCGATATCCTTGTTTGTCATGTTGTCAGGAGTATTCTCTGCATTCACTTGATTCTTAAACAGCTTGTTAGCTGCGGTGAATCAAGGCCCGGTCCACCAAATCCTTCCCTTTTCATTCAGGCTCGGGATCCTTGGGCCTGAGTATCCCGAAAAAGACACTCTCACAACCTTCATTAGGGAGATGAAGGCAGCTTGGCATACTTGGCCTGTACTAGCCCTTCATGGCTTCCAGTGCCTTCATCAAGTAGTCCAAGGTACACTCATTACTCAGCACACTGGGTACTCAGGCAATTTGGTTTTGATCAGGATATCCCACCAGTGTTCAAAGAGGTAATGCCTTCTCTCCCATCCTTGGATCCATTTCTAAGATTTAGGCCTTTTCTTATTGGTTACGAAGGAGCCCCTAGTTTGTGGTGCCAAACTCTTTGCGGGGAGTCTTTACTTCCAATGGCTTCGTTGGTTACTGGAAAAGGGTTCAGAAGTCCTTCTTGGACTTTTTTGGCTCTGGTAAGATTGTGAGGGTTCCTGATCCTAGTCTCTTCTCTACTCCCTCTTACAACAAGTGTTTGGCTCTCCCCATTCCTGGCATTATGTCTACTGCAATAAGCAGTAAAACAGGATTTACAGAGTGGCATGCTTCTAGGGGCGGTTGGGTGTGCTACGCCAATGACTTTCCTGATGCTTGGTCAGGGTGCGACCTCATTATGGGCTCTTCCTCTAGTGTGCCAATCAATAGATGAATGGTAGAGGCAATTGGTGCTATAACCCTTGCGGGCAAAGTCAAGGAAAAGAAGATCAAGCAGAAGGCTGTTAAGAAGGCTGAGGTTGAAGGTAGTGTTAAGGGTACTGATGCTGGCCATAATACCAAGAAGAGGAAAATTGCTAAGTCTCGCAAGCAGCTTGTTATTTCCGAAGAGCTTGATGGAGTGGACCCTTCTAAAGTTGGAAAGGAGGTTAGCCATCCTCTTATCCCAAAGATCAAAATGAAGACTAAGGTAGAGTCGTCTGTCCTTTAGGTCCCTGTGGGGGTTCCTTTAAAGGAACCTCTTCAGTAGCTATTACTTCCTTAGCCTATGGTTCTTTAGGGTCCCTTGACATCATACCCCAATCTCCCTTAGAACCCTTTAGGTGTACCCGTAGTAAGCAAAAGACTGTTGAAGAATCTGTAGAGAAAGACAGAGAGAAGGGCAAAGTCTCATTTTTTTTTTTTTTTTTGACATTTCCTTACTCACCTCTGGTTTGTTGTCCTATTGTGTCTCCCTTCTTTTTTTTCTTTACTAATGAATGGTCTTTCTTTTATTTTGTAGTCTAAGTGCAAGTCAGACCCTAAGGAAGCAAAGAGTTAGTCCTCTGGTGATGATGTGGTATGACCCTTATTCACTCATTCCCTTTTACTTTCTACTTTCCCTTTTTCTTTGGAATTGTGTATATATTTTTTCTGTTCTGCCAATTGTTTCTTCCTACTTTTCTTTCTTTCGTAGGTAGAGGTGCCTCCCCCTGTAACTAGTGGTGCCTTGGTGAAAATAGTGGTGGTAGCTCAGCCCCTAACTACCTTAGGCGTGGAGAGGGAGCCCTCTATTGGTGGCGTGGCTGAGGAAGCCAATTAGGCAGTCAAGGATGCCAAACCCATTTCATCTTCTGCTCCTTGGCTATTCAGGATCCTGAAGCCTTTCAACCTCCTGTTCCCTAGGATCCCAAACCTGTGCAAACACCCAGCCTAACTAAAATTGTAACAATTGAGCTCACAACTGAACTTGCGTTGGGTAAGGAGTCTCTAGGGGGTGCATCTTCATCTACACGAGTAGGTAAACTTTATCCTATCCTTTATTAGTGCCTATTTTCTTGTCTCCCTTATCCTTTCTTCCTAAAGGCTTTTGTTTTCTTTTCTCCTTTTTTTTTAGGCCAACCCAGTGCTTAATTTGCCCTTGAAGCTGCCCATTCCTTGGAGTTAGAGGCTTCTAAAGGTGTGTACTACTCATTATTGTTACCTCTCCCCTTTTTAGTTCATATCTTCCCTTTCTCTTTTCCTATCCTTCTTCCTAGTCTTTTTTTATTTTTTTTTTATTATTTTTTTTTATGGGGAAACCCTTGGCGTCCCTCCCCTCCTTTAGTAATTTTGTCAAGATTTCTTCGCCTTTCTTTCAACATGCATTATGTTCTTTCACAGAGTCTTTTGAGAGGTCAGAGGGACAGAAGGACAAATCTTCCATGATAACTGAAGTAGCTGCCCAGGCTCAGAAGGAAGCTCTACCACAAAAGGCTTGTACCTGTTTTTTACCTTTCCCTTTCCCTCCTCTCTTTATTTCTTTCTCTTTTCTTTTTTTTTTAATACCATGACTTTATTTGTTCTTGCAGGTGCTGACGCAGGTACCAAGGAACCTAAGCCTGTGATTTCTGAAGAAGCTAAGGGACCTGCTCCTAGTGTCTAGACTACTGAAGCTCAGATAGGGATCCCCTAAACCATCCAAATACTTGAAAGTCCTCCAATTCCTAAAGGCAGAGACACAACAATGGAGGAAGCCCCAGAGATGGCTGTCTCGTATCCTAGCTTAGGGCTCCCTGCTTTCTTGGCCCGTTTTGATTCTTTGGAGTTCAACAGCCTCCCTGCGAGCCACTTTCACCATTTTGGGCCTCCCTTTGGTAGCTTCCTGTGATTCTCTATGCCTGCTGAGGGCTTGCCACTCTTGGAGGGACCATTCAAAGCTCATAGGGACTTCACTAGTGGGTTTAAGGGAGGCGTGTTTCTGAGCAACATCTTGATGGAACTCCTTTGTGCTGTGTTGATTTCACTAGGGGACTCCTCTCTTGACTCCTTATCCGAGGAGAGGCTTTTGGGGTGGAGGAGAGTGGTGCTTATAGAGGCCAAGTTCAATTTGTCCTTTTTGCTGGAGTACCTGTGGTTTTTAGCCCACACACTATTCCAGAGGAAGGCTTCTAAGGATCTTGACACTGAAATTATTGTTGTTGAGGAAGCTTTGGCTTGTGCTCACAAGGCATTGCGAGATTTGAAAGTCAAGAAGCAACTGGTTCTTTCTTCCTCAACTGTTCATGCGATTCCCTCAGAAGGCTCTTTGTTGGCTGGCCTTACATCTTAGCTTTTTTTTTTTTTTTTTTTTTTTTTTTTTTTTTTTTTTGTGGCAATTCAAGGTGTATAAGTTTATTTCATTTTTTTTTCAAACAATTTAAGATGTATAAGTTTTATATCTCTCTTTTTTACTACTTTTGACTGCCTTTGTGTGATAAATGGATCTGTGCTTTATGTATTTTTTTTTGGGTCATATTTGCCTTTTATTTCTTTTTATTATTATTATTATTATTTTTTGAACTTAGTCCTGGGCCACGGCCCCTAAAAATTCTTGTCGTAGGTCCTGGACCAAGTACCTTAGTGATTGTGTCCCTGCGCGAGTACTGAGCTGGTACATTGGATGTTGTTTTCCTTTTTTTTTTTTTTTTTCCAAGTCCTAGGTCATGAACCAGACAGACCTATTTTGGGGCAAGTATTGGGCTAGGTACCTCGGGGTACTTATTCCTGCCCAAAGTCCCAAACCATGTACTTGGACTGATCGTGGTGTGAGTCCTGAGTCATGTGTTAAGATTTCATCTCTCTTTCTCTTTTTTTCTTTTCTTTTTTTTAGTGTTGGCCCAGGTACCTAACCCAGATTTGGCCAAATTTGGGCTGTGTCATGTAATATTATCTAAATACAGTTGTACATCTTACTTGAGGCTCCTTTTAAAAAAGATTCCATTGAAATACATCATAACCACTAGAAAGAACATAGGCTAATGACAAAAGATAGTAAGGGTCTCAACATAAAATGACCTCCTATCATAGATTCCTAAAGGAAATAGCTAAATAAAGTTCTTGGTAAAGAAAAATAACATGGCGAAAAAAAAAACATAAAGAGTGACGGGACACTTAGCTAATTGGAGAGTGACAAAAGGGATTCTCTATGTATTGGAACCTTTCTCTTTTCACGCATAGTACTGCTTCAGCCATTTTCCGTTTATGGGATCTGCTAAGGCAGTCTAATCTTTCTTCACGAGGTAATAATATCCACTATCGTGGGCTTCCTTGATGATGTAGGGCCCTTCCCATTTTGGGTCAAATTTGGAGGGTCTTGGGACATTCTTCCTTACATGCTCCGCTGCTCTTAACACCGGTTGCCCTTCTATGAAGGCTCTTGGGTGTACTATTTGCCCATATGCCTTAACCATTCTCTGCTGGTACCTCTGGCTCCTCCTTCTTGCCACTTCTCGCTCTTCTTCTAACCCTTCCAAATCTGCCAATCTTTTCTCATTATTTATGCTATCATTATCCTCTTGGATTCCTTCAAGTACTACTCTTGGTGTGGGGATAACTATCTCTACTGGACTGATGGCTTCTGTCCCATAAATAAGGGAAAATTGTGAAAATCCTGTGGCTGTTTTCAGGGAGCGTCTATATGCCCAGAGTACATCCGTCAGATGGGCACTCTATTTCCCCCTATACTCATGCTTCAACTTCTTAAGGATTTTTAGTATCACCTTGTTAGTGGCTTCCGCCTGGCCATTTCCTTGCGGGTAGTATGGTGTGGACCTCTCGTGTTTGATGTGATATGCCTTGGTTAGGTTTTTCATGTCCCTATTTATAAACAGGGTACCATTGTCGCTAATTAGTCTCTTGGGTATCCTAAACCGTGTAATGATGTGTTCCCGAATGAAGTTTGCAACAGTTGCTCTAGTGGTCTTCTTTAAGGGGATGGCTTCTACCCATTTTGTAAAATACTCAGTGGCTGCTAGGATCCATATGTGGCCATTGGAGGGAAGGTTTATGGGTCCTATAAGATCAAGCCCTCAAGTGTGGAAAGGCCATGGTTTAGTCATATCTTGCAACACGTTTGAATGAGTATGAATTGTGTCTCCAAGTACTTGGTATGCATGACACGTTTTAACTAGCTCCTTAGAGTCTCTTTTCATTGTGGGCCAGTAGTACCCCAGTTGCAATAGCTACCTGTAGAGCCTTCCTTCCTTGGGTGGCTTCCGCAATCACCAGAGTGGACTTCTCTTATTGCTTCTTTGGCTTCCCTAAATCCCAGACATCTTAAGGGTTCCCCACTATACCCCTTTTTGAACAGGATCCCATTCTATAAGAAGTACCTAACAGCGAGCTTCCTGAGTTGATGGGCCAGTGTCCTGTCAGTTGGCAAGATCCCTTGAGCCAAGTATTCCATGAATGGGGTCCTCCAATCTTCTGTTATGAACACAACATAACTATCTTCTTCGTCCACTGAAAGCCAACACTTTTGACATTCTTCCTGTACAATTGCAGCATCTTTGTTAATATTTGGCCAGTAGTAATCCATATGCTGCATTCTTCTGTATAGACTGATATTTTTTGCAATCCCACAGGCCTAGCTGTGTAATTCTTCTAACCTCATCTTCCTTTCTTTTTCATTGATACATCTAGACAGGATACCCCCAAGTAGCCTCTTGTATAGTTCTTCCTCTATCAAGGTCTAGTCTTTCAATTCTTTGATACTTCCTCCATGCTCCAACTTTCCTATCTTTCCTTTTATCTCATCTCTCCAATCTTTTTGCTTTGATTCTTTAGGGAACATCCTCTTGAGGATCCCTATGATGGAATTTTCCTGCTTGCTTATCCTTATCAAAGTGCCTTTTCCTTTAAAGGGTATCTGGGATCCCAGAGTGGCTAGTGCGTCAGCAAACCAATTTTCACTCCTTTGGACATACTCCACACTAAAGGTCTGGAATTTTTGTTCTACCTTCTGTGCCTAAGTTCTATAAGCTGCCAAACTCTATTCTCTTAATGCAAAATCTCCCTTTACTTGAGAAACCACGAGGTTAGAATTTCCTAAAACTCTAATATGCTTAACTCTTATACTGAGTGCTACAGCCAGTCTAGTCAAGTACGCCTCATATTCAGTAGCATTATTTAAGCAGGGGAACTCGAGCTTGAAGGATAATGGCATGGTATCCCCATCTTCGCAACTTAGCACAATTCCTAGGCCATTTGAAGTTGTTATTGCTGACCCATCAAACCTTATGGTCCACTTCTTTCCTGAGAGCTCTGCTGCTGCTACTTCTCCTAGGATCTTATCACTTAGTGAACACTCTTCTTCTCTTGGGAACTAGGCTAGTAGATCTGCTATGACTTGGTTTTTGACAGCCTTGGGGGTCCTCAAACTGATGTCATATTAAGAGAGCAAGATCAGCCACTATGCTATTCTTCTCGTTAGGAGAGGTTGATGGAGAAGTGCCTTTATGGGATGAGACTTGGTCACCAGAAGGATCTGATGGGCTGAAAAGTACCATTTTAGCCTTTGGGATGCATAGATAACCACTAGACACACTCTTTTTATCTTGGGGTACCTGATCTTTATATCTTTTAGTGTCCTGCTCAAATAATAAAATGGGTTGCTCATTCCCTTCATCATCTTCCTGCGCTAGTAGGGAACCTATAGCCTGGGAATTTGATGCTAAATATAGCAACAGAGATTGCCCACGTACTGGTGCTTACATGGTAGGCAGATGATTCATGATTTACTGAATCCTTTGAAAGGCTTCGTGCTGCTCAGTTCCCCAAGTGAACTCAACTCCCTTTTTCAACAGTTTGGATAATTGACTTGTGACCGAAGCTAATCCTGGCACAAACCTCTTGATGTAGGAGACCCTTTTCAAGAAACCTTTGAGCTCTTTAACCGTCGTAGGCCTTTTCATTGTTGCGATGGTTGTGGCCTTAGCTAGATTCACACTTATGTCTCTGTGATGTACTAGGAACCCAAGGAATTTCCTAGCAGACACTCCAAATGCGCACTTCATGGGATTCATGCACAATTTGTACATCTTGCACCTCTCAAAAACTCATTCCAAGTACCTTGAAGTGTCCTGCCCTAGTTTTTGACATTACCATAATGTCATCTACATAATCTTCCATTTTCTTGTGCATCATATCATGGAAGATGGTTGTCATGGTTCGCTGGTACATGGCCCCTGCATTTTTAAGACCAAAGGGCATCACAGTGTGATAAAAATTTCCAATCGGGGTCTTGAACGCTGTCTTTTCTGAATCTTTGGAAGCTATCCGAATTTGGTTATACCCACTATATCCATCCATAAACGAAAACATGGAGTTTCCTGTAGCTAAATCTACAAGGAGATCAATATTGGGCAAGGGGAACTCATCCTTTGGACATGCCCTGTTTAGATTGTGAAAATCCACACAACATCGGATTTGGCCATTCTTTTTCTCCACAAGTACTATGTTGGAGGGCCATTTAGGATGCTGGATTGGCTTAATGAACCCAACTACCAGTAATTTCCTAACTTCCTGAGTTATTTGAGCCTCTAACTCGATGTGGAAGACCTTGGCTAGTTGAACTACTAGTTTGACTCTTGGGTCCATATTAAGAGAATGGACTACTAGCCCTGGATCCAGGCCAGACATCTCATCGTATGTCTATATGAATACATCCACGTACCTCTTGAGTGATGCTACTAACTGTTCTTTTTCTTGTGCTGTTAACTGATTGCTGATAAAAACAGGTTTTGGGAATCCTAGACCAGCCTCCAAGTTTACTTCTTTCAATTCCTCTTCGAGCTAGATCTGTGCTTCCTTGTTTTGGTCCTCTAGGATCTCTTCTTGAGCCATCATACAATCTAGCGGTTTAGGACCTTCATACACAACGCATTTGGGTCCCGTGCACCTTCATAAACGATATATTAACCTTCTTTCGAATTTCCGTACTACCATGCACTCTTGGGATCCTAAGAAGTTGGTCTCCTTCTTTTTCCTTTTCAAGAGGTTCCTAAAATCATAAGTTCCCCCTCCTCCTTCTTCTTCTAAGATTGGTGCTCTAGGTGTCCTTGGCCCCAACTCGTCATAAAATATTGTTTCTATAAAGTTCACTTCTCCTTGGCTGAATGGGTTTGGGTTGGTAGGGATTCTTATGGGTCTCCCATTTAATCTCCCTTTGACACATTGATGGTATGTGGAGGGAATGAGGCGATGGGATTCCACTGTGAAACACTTTACCCTTGAATCTGCTACTGTACTCATGAGGGATTTTATGGCAATCCTTTTTGCTTCTGGCCCAAATCCCAGTTGGTTTAATAGTGATCTGAACTTAGGGCTCTTTTGAAAGGTCTTGACTGTGCTTGGATGGAAGGATTCTTTAGATTCTTTTACTTCTACTGGGTACCCATGGATCATCACAACCACTACTCCTTTTCCTTTGTGGTTGGGTAAAGGATTTCTCTACAGCTCAGATTCCCGTTAGGTGAGCTCTAGGGTCTCCTCCCTAAACTTTTTGTGAAAAAGCCTTTAAAGAGTCTAACAATCCTTAATAGAATGTTTGACATAGTTATGAATCCTACAAATCAAGGGATTCTTTCTTTCTTTCTCAGTAGGTGGCCTAGATATAGTGAATGACCTAACAATTCCGTCTCTAATTCATTTATCCAAAACATGGTTAAACTCTTTTGCAATACACGGGATTACAGGTGGTTCCTTAGTCACTTTTCCTTCAAGTCTCTTTCTTTTTTCTACTACGAACATTGTCATGGCTTGGGATACCGGTACTCTCTTTGTCTTCATGGTTAACATTGTTCTCCTGGTCCTTTGTAGTAAGTCAGCAAACTGGGTTATGCATAAATTTTCGAGATTAAGCCTATAATCAAAGAGCATGTTGGATATGCAAGTCTCTATGAGCTCTTTTCTTCGTGATCTCCATAACAATCTAGAGAAATGTCCTCAAATCTTTTGATGAACTGGATAGGATCTTCTCCATGCCTTTGCTTTATCATCTGAAGGCTCTGGAAAGTGACTTTATCTTCGCCTAGATAATACTTTGCATAGAATCTTTCCATCATCTCATCTCAAGTCTTAATGAACCCAGGCCTCAAGGTAGTGTACCATGTGTATGCTCTATCTACTAGGGACTTAGCAAACTCTATTAGACATAACTCCTTGTCTGTTGCGTAAAGGCCCATGTGTGAATGAATCTGCTCACATGTTCCACAGCGCTTTCATTCCTTCCATCAAAAGGGTGGAAATTTGGAGGTTCATATCCCTTGAAGTAGGGTTTGCCAAGGAGTTTTGGTGGGAATAGGGGATCCCGAGAGAACTGCTTGGGGATTCTAGAGAGCTTCTCCCTTTCTTGTTCAAGAAGAGCATTGACATCTGCCAATGTAAGATATTCGGGGTTGGCTCCTCCTTCTACTGCTGACCCTTCCTTCTATTGGGCCCTCTCTTGGTTGACCATAAGAGGAGCATTATCCCTAATTTCTTGGGTTCTTCCCTCTTTGAGGAGACGAATCTCCTATTGAAGGTCCTTCATCATTTCTACCATTCGAGCCATGGGGTCTAGCTTTTGCACCTCACGCCTTTGTCCTGATATAACCTCATGCTCCACTAGGGGTACTTCATTCCTTTACCTAGAAGCTACTTCATTCTCTCCCATGGGCTTAGATGCTGCGGGTGGCACATTGGTGCCCTTATTGTTCCTTGGTCTTGGAGCCATGCTTTGTGAAGGGGCTGCTTCTTCCCTTTCCTTTGCCCAGTCCCCAATGGAGTTGCCTTAATGTGTGGGTTTTTTGTTTTTTTTTTTGTTTTTTTGTTTTTTGTTTTTGTAAAACAGCACACAGGCCCAAGTAAAGAAGCAAGGATTCTAGGCTTGATGCTTTATGCTTTAAGGGACTGAGCTTGGTTCAACGCAACTAAATTGGACTGATTTCGAACCAAGTGATGCACAAAGCGCGGATCCTCCAACACATACATACTAACATATAGAAAACATATACGCATTGAATAGCAAGGAACAGTAAAGAACGAAATAATGAGGAAGAAAAGTAAAGTAAAACATTAGAGATCCTTAAGATAATATGGGATGTTTCATTATTTTCTTAAGTTTTAATACATCATGCTCATTAGGATATGTTACAAGGTCCAAATAAGTTCAAAAATCACAGACTTAGATGGCTCTTTAGGTTTCAAAGACTTGTGAAGTTTGAATCCCTTTGAATCTAAGTGTATTCTCTAGTGACTATTTTAGGATCCCAAACAGTGTTTTCTCTCTCTCTTTTCCCTTTTTGAATTCTAAAGGAGTTTTCCAAAGGATCTTTTCCCTTTAATTCATTATTGTTGAATGCCCTTCACTGTTGGCTGCCCCTCATTTTATAGTGACATCCTAGGATTTCTGGGGTACCATTGATTCCCTCTATTTGCTCCCCTGGGTACCAGAACCATTGTTGTGTTAGCAACATTGGTGGCTGGTCCATTCCTCATTCTTCACTATTTCCCTCTTTTGAGGTTCCCTCTTCAAAAGCCCCTAGTTGACTTTCCCGTTCTAAGGGGTGCTAGAGGGCTGACCTTTGATCTTTCTTTTTCCAAGACTTCTAGATTCCACCTTTTCAGACCCGCCTTTTGGTGCTTTCCCTTTTGTCATTTTTTCCAAATGGGTTGATTCTTTTCTATCAAGCTGAAAGATCCCCAGCCACCTTCCTTCATGGTTCATCTTCCTGGGTTCCCTAAGGTACCAGACCCTTATTCATAAGTTGTTAGTTCCCAAGTCTTCTAATCCTTTTCTGCATCATTGGGTGGCTGATGGGACATATCTGCCCTCGTTCTTCATATTTCTGGGCATGTCCCTTTGAACTATCTCAGTCCCAACCTAGCCTTGCTGCACATCCCGAGGATCCCAGGATCTTGGGAATCCCCAGGTATCCTGGTTCAATTTTCTCCCTGAGCTCCTCAGCGATTTTCTTACCTTTGAGGGTTAGGCTAGACTTCTTCTTTCCTTTGTTTTGTAAGGTCCAAAGCTTACCCATTCTTGGGCTTAGGTCCCTTCCTATGGGCTCTTAATGGATTTGGGCCTTCCCTTATTTATTGAAAGCCTGAATGTTTTTTAGATTTCAATCCTTTGTATTGTTTTGGGCTTTGATATAACATCGTGATATTTTGGACCTCAATAGATACTCACGTGAAAATTGAATTAACTTTGACAATAAGGGGAAGGCTGTGAAGTCATGGAGATTTCACATCACTTTAAATATCCATTGTTTTTACATCACTCTTTTTATATTTAATCAATTTTCTATCTCCATTCTTTGTGGAGTGATGTTCATTATCATGGTTTTGGATGCTCAAATCTTGGTCTCATGGCTACCTGTTGGATCTACACATATTGGAAAATAGATCTTTCAAAAAGTGAATAAGATTTTGTTAAAATTAATCTATTAGTTTTCATGGAAGATATACAATTGATTCTGAAGACCATAATAAGCATATAAATTAGATCAAAGTTAACAAAAATAACTTAAACAAAAGGCAACCTACACACAAAACATATTCAATTTGATGAAAAAAAAAATAAATAAATAAGGGAAATTTATTAAAAAAAAAGGCAAATACATACATGCAAGTTTCATAGGTACAGTAAGTATGAGAAGGAAAGAATATATCAAGAGTACGGTAGGAAAATGGAAAAATATACTAAATCGTATATATACCCCCACTTTTATATTAGATAATTTTAAGTTATGAAGAAGTTGATAACTTGATATGAACAGAAAGAAAAATGAGTTTACGTAATTAAGAAGTTTATTTTAATTACATATTATTTTTTTTATTACTTTATCCCAAAAAAATAGTTAATGTTATTAGATTTTTTTTTTAGTTTACGTTAAAGTTAATACATATATTAGCTATTTTTTGTTATTTATTCCAAAAGAAAAAAATTTTGAGAAGAAAAAAATAATAGTTTTAAATTCGTTACTTTATTATTAGGAAATAGATGATGTGGGATAAATGTTTATCCCAAAAAAAAAAAAAAAAAAATACTAACATAAGCTAGTAAAATTGTTACTTTATAAAATTAAAAAGAAGAAGAAGAAGAAGAAGAAGAAGTTCATTAGAACACTTATTCTTACTTTATCTAAAGAAGTTGATAAAGATAAATTTTTTTTATCTTTTTTTTTTTTTTCTTAATCTAAAAACTTAAGTGAATAAATTTTTTGAAAAATCTAAAAAAAATTCTTCAATTTGGTAAAGCCACTTGGTGCAACCATGGCGTCTAAACCCAACTTTTATTATATAATATATGATATGACGTGCATTGGGCAATGTTAGAGAGTAGATTGCTACTCCTTACCAAAAAAAAAAAAAGAGAGAGAGAGAGAAGAGAGTAGCCGCTTTTAAACTATAAAATTTGGATTTTGTTTAATGTAATAGTTGGGACATTTGCACCTTGCAATTGCTCTTAATTGTGAGAGGAAAAAAATTTTTAAAAAAAATTCTAATATAAGGATTGAAATTAAAAGTGGGTTATCTAACTTTTAATCTCAACCAATGATTTTCAATTACAACATGCAATTGATTTGATCTCAATCTTGACAATTGTGAAAATATTTTATATCTCTAAACATACAGAAGGTCTAATTCCATATTTAAGAATTCAACTTTTAAATAGCGTTACCTAATATATAGGCAATTTTCAAGTATGAAAGTAGCCATAGTATGAAACAGGTTCAATGTCTAATTACGGAACCCTTTTGAAAAAAAAAAAGAAAAAAGGATGAGCTGAAATTTACACCCTGGGCACAAAAGCATAACCTGTTAATATATACGCTCCAATATATTTATGTGCAGTGTGCTACTCTCTGGTCAAGAAGGGGCGATAGTATATCATGCTGATTTTCCAGTTTTTGTGTGCAGAACACATCTGTCTGCAAAAACTAGAGAATGTAATTGTAATTAAGAAAATCCAATGAACAAAGCTAAGGGCCCCCAATTTCTTATTACTTCAAGCGGCACTTTCCTATATTTTATCAATTTCATTTCCACATATCAAACTCGGTTTTAGAAATTTATCAAATTGAGAATGAAAATTGATCTTTGAAAACTAAACGGGTAATTAAAAACTAGTTTTTATTTTTATTTTTTATTTATTTTAAAAAGTTCTATTGCAGACGCATTTTTGTTTCATTAACAGTATTTGCAAGTAGAGACCTAGATTTGTACTTCGTATTTCTTCACCCCTATAGATTTTTAGGTTCTTCAAGTTTACGACATGTAAAGAGTAAAAGATCTACGGAGTCTCATTTACCCTTCAAAAAGGAAGTACCATAGAGCTACGTACTTGTGGGCATTATTGCAATTTAATTGAACTTATAGGTGTGAAACATAGCAAGGGAAGTGATACAGTATATAAATGGCTGAGCTTGATTCCAATTGCAGTTAGTCATGTCACTAGTTTCAGTGGTAGGCAAAAAATTTTCAAATGAGAAATGCGTGGCGTTCAAATCAAATGATAGATAAGGCATGCGGTATGCAGAGATGACTAGATAATGCATGTTCCAGTTAGGTGCCACTTTAGAGCATTGGAGAAACAGTGACTTTAATTTGACATTGCAGGCCATTTGGGATGCCCAAATTAGGTAAGGACAATCCTTTAAATTCCATGATCGATACTATGGCATTGGGAATCTGAAAGTACTTCATTAACAACAAAAGGACAAAAACCTTTTCAGTCAATTTAGATTGGAGACTAACCAATAATTCCCACACTTTGAAGTCATCCTATAAGAGACTGTATCGAGGGACCTCTTACTGCACATGACTTTTAATGGGATATCCGAAGACTGCCTTTTAATCTACCTCAAAACATCACTGAAACTCTTTGAGCTATAATACTTCTTCCTCAAGCTCATCATCAAACAGTGATAAAAGACTATGGCCTTCACATTTAATAAACTCAGCTTACAATTTTCTGATGTCCTAAGTCCCAATCTTTAGTGCAGGAATATTCTTAGACATGGCTATGGAAAGTTCCTGGACCACCAACAATTACTTGTTTTCATCTGGAAGTGTGTGTGTGTGTGTCCTAACAAAATAGCCACTACACCAGTAGCATTATCTTTCAGCATGCCCCAGCAAATCTTCAAGCCTGTCTTAGATGTGGGTTATTAGAATATCCTTTCCATGTTTTAAGAGACTTCTGCTTTTTGGCACAACACATATGGCTACCTTACTGCCCATGAATTTAGACTTTTTCTCCTGCCTGATACACTGCTAGTGCAAATTCAGCACTTTCACTAAGTTTAATATTTAATAGCTGTAAAGGTGTAGGTGGAGTCAAGATTTGACTTCAAAGAGGAGGAAGGGGTATTTAAATATCATAGATTTTTTTTTTTTTTAAAGAAATAAATTAACTGCTAAACACACATACTTTAAGTATATTCTTTCACTAAATTCAAACACATTACTTAACCCAAAGTACCACAACAAAATGGCCCAATTCTTACAATAATATAGTGAGATTTTAAGTAGTGGAAAAGAGAGAATTTAAATATCATAGAATTTTTTTTTTTTTTTTTGAGAATGTAAATATCATAGATCTGATTGCATATACTTGCGTATATATATAGATACACATTAATTGCATACGCACACAAAATATATATATATATATATATATGACCAATTTTGACAATAAAATGCCACTCTTAATTATGAATGTTAAATGGTATTTTAATGTCAAAAAGTACATAATTAAAAAGATAGAACATTTATTCTATTGTATTTATTTGTTAGGGCTTTTTTTTCTTCTTTTTTCTTTTTAATAAACAAGTTCCGTTGTAGCTTTTCATTGTCAAAATTTCACCTAATTCCCGTTTTAATGATTTTTTCAATAATTAGATCAACCTAAATATAGCTTATGTAGATTTTTGTTAAACTCATAATATGATTATAAAAAAATATAGTGACCATTTGTACATCTCAAATAGGGTTGTTTACGAGTCGATTCAAGTTGGGTTTGTGCTCAACCCAACACTGGCGGCTCTACATAGAGTCTAGGGTGGTCATAGGACTACCCTGACCTGGAAAAAATAACAATTATTATGTATAAATTATAAAAATTTATAATTTTTTAATCCTTAAAATTTTTTTGTGACAACCTTAAATTTTTTTATGCCCAACATAACTAAACTTTGGATAAAATTTGGCAACAAACTTTATTGTAAGTTAAGGCTACAACTCTATTCAAAAATTTTTTTTAATTAATTGTGAATTTTAACAAATCTATTATTTAATTATATCTTCTTCTTATATCCTCCATACTTGTAAAATTTCAAGAAAATCAAAGATCAATAAATACATAATAAATAAGTGTATTGAATAGTAAATAACATCTGATTGACATGAAACTTAATATGTGTTTTAAGAACATAAAGAACATGCAATTCAACGGTTAGATTTGCAAAATATGTAGCTATGTTAGTTTGTTTAGTAAGAGTTGTAGCTTTGTGCTACAACTTAGTTTGTAGCCAAACTTTGTCCTTAAACTTTAGTCTTCTTAACAACACATTAGGTTCTTACATAAAAATAAGTCAAAGAAAAATTTTATTTAACTAAAATTTTAAAAGAGATGTAGCTTGCAACATTGATAATGAGACTATTATGTAGTGATTTCAAAATAAGAAAATTCATAGAAATAAATTGTAAGACTTTAAGTGTTTGCATGTTTGTGTGTGTGTGTGTTTTGTCATTAATATATGAAGTTCTCTTTTTATTAGATCTTATATAATTTAAGTTTCTTAATGACCACCCTCAAAACCATTTCTGGAGTGGCCACTGCAACCTAGAATCGTCCCGCTCACATTGAGTGGTTGATGAAGAGACCTACCACCAACCACCACTAACCACAAGTCGAGTCAGTTTTGGTTTGGATGGACAATGTCTAGTTTCGGTCCAAACTGACAAATGAGTAGCAGTGAGACAATGGTCGTTTTGGTTGTCGGATCTAGTTGGATATCGTTGAGACCTTGCCAAATCTCAAAGAGATCTTGATGGATCTCAATGGATCTAGTTGAGATCTCTCCAAATTTAAGGTGCTGAGAGAGAGAGAGAGAGGGGGGGCGATGGTTGATGGAGATCAAAAGTTTTTGGTGAGCTTTATGCTTTTGGGTTAGTCGGATTAGTTTACTATTTCGAACTCCTAAACTACCACTTAACTTGCTACTTGTTGGATTTCAAACTCCTCAACTACTGCCGACAACTGCACTGAGTGAATTTGTTGAGTCTCGATTCTAGGCTAGATAGTTCTGGCGGGTTGGCAGATTTCGGTTGGATTTGGACAAACCTAATTTCAAACTTTAAATTATAACTTGTGTGTGGGTTTTTTTTTTTTTTTTTTTTAGGATACAGATCTAAGTAGAAACAAGGATCCTGAGCCCAATACTGATTATTTTAAGGGACTGAGCTTGGTTCACCATAGGTAATTGGGCTGATTTCGAACCAGGTGGTGCACAGAGCACGAATCCTACAACACATACATGCTAACAGACAAGAAATATATGCATTGAACAGTAAGAAATAGCAAAGGAAAGAAGTAGTAAAGAAGGACACAAAATAAAGCGTTAAGGATCCTTAAAACAATGTAAGATACATCATTACTTTCTTGATTGTGTAATACACTATGCTCACTAGGACGTGTTAAAGTCCAAATAAGTTCAAAAATTATAGACTTAGATGGCTCTTCAGGCTTCTAAAACTTGCAAAGTTTGAATCCCTTTGAATTCAAGTGTGTTCTCTAGTGGCTGCTGAGGATACCGGGCGGTATTTCCTTCTCTTTTCTCTCATTTTTTGAATTTTGATAGAGTTTTCTCAAGGATTTTACTCTAATTCACTGTTGCTGAATGTTCTTTCATTGTTGGCTGCTTCCCCTTTTATAGAGCCATCCTAGGGTTTCCGGGATACCACTGATTCCCTCAATTTGCTCCCTTGGGTACCAAAACCAATGTTGTGCTAGCAATATTGGTGGCTGGTCCTTTCCTCTTTCTTCATTATTTTCTTCTTTTGAGGTTCCTTCTTCAAAAAGCCTCTTGCTAACTTTCCTGTTCTGGGGGGGTCCTAGAAAGCTGGCTTTTTATTCTTTCTTTCTCCAAGGCTTCTAGATCCCACAAATTTTTTTTTTTTTTAGACCCACCTTTTGGCTGCTTTCCCTTTTGTCATTTTTCCCAGGTGAGCTGATTCTTTTCTACTAGGCCGAAAGATCCTAAGCCTCCTTCCTTCCTAGTTCTTCTTTCTGGGTTCCCTGAGTTACCAGGCACTTGCCCATGAGTTGTTGGTTCCCAGGCCCTCTGACCCCTTTAGCTCCCCAGCAATTTTTTGACCTTGGCGGGTTGGGCTTCCTTCTTCCCTTTGTTTCATGGGATTTGAAACTTGCTTATTCATGGATTTGGGTTCCTCCCTATGATCCTTAATGGGTTTGGGCTTCTCCCCCCTTTTCTTTATTGAAGGCCCAAATATTTTATTTTTTCTATACTTCAATCTTTTGTGTTGTTTTGAGCCTTGGTGCAATATTGTAATTGTTTAGACCTCAACATTTAGCCCCTCGAGCTCATGGGTTGCCTGCAACCTACGCATGAGTAGACCAGACTCTTGACTTCTATAGGAGTTCCTTCCTTACTGTTTCAATTGGCTTCAGGGTCCCTTTTCTCCTTCCCTTAGGATCCTGCTTTTCCATACTATCCCTTTTTTTTTTTTTTTTTTTTACGCGTTACACTTCTTTAACAACTCCCCCTCTTTGTATGGAACGTGGTAGTTGAATGTTTGAGTAAAACTTCCCCATCCACCTTTTTCGTTCCCCTTAACTCCCATTAATAACTACCAATAACTCTCTTTTATAAAAAATTAAATATTGGCAACTGGCGTGTCTTGCTATACATCATTTTCTCTAACTATCCCTGTGCCATTATTGTCGTTACATCAAACCGTCTTTTCATTTTCAGAGATTTTATTTTCAACCTTATCTTCCTTCTTCTAGCTTCTGTTTCTCTGTTCCTTCTCCTTTGTCCTTCACTTCTTCAACTTCCATGTTTCTTATTGCATTACCATTCCATGGCCTCTTCTTCCTCAGGAAAAAGGAGGGAGTGTACTCCCAGCCCTTCTGAAAGTGAAAGCTCTTCTGGGTCTGCACAGAGCGAGGTGCAGGAGGTTGTGGAGTGCCCAACCTTCCCTTTATAGGATCTCTGGTACACCCCTAGCCTATTCTTTCCTCAAGTATCTCATGGCGAGGCCTTTCCTTCCCCTCATACCTAGGTGTTCTTTGCCAGTTTGGGTTTGCTAGTTCCGCTTAGGTTCCAAATCCAAGGGAGATTTTAGATTCGCAAATTAGGTGAGGATCTCATGAGGCAGTTCCTATTTTCTTCGACTTCGTCCCAGGTAAGATTACTAGTTGGCCCATTTGGGTGGATAGAGAGCTTTTTGATGGTGAATTCGTCAGCTGTTTGGAGTGTGCTAGGATCCTAAAATCAGTACCGATTTTCAGGAACCTTAAAGGCTTTAGGGATGCCAAGGGCCTTAGACATTTGGTGCGCCATTGGTGCCCTTCTCTCCACACATTCTTCTTTTTGGTTGGTGAGCTCACTATCACTTTGGAGGATGTGGTCAGTAATTTTCTTCTCCTAGTGTTTGGTGATAAGAATCAAGAGAGGGGTGGTAATGGCAACACCAATTGCCTTTACCACCCCTATCTTGATTGGTGTGAAAGTCCTTTTTCTCTAGCACTCAGGCCCAAGGATCCTGGGCCGAGTACCTGTAGTTTGGTGGACTGGGTTTTGATTCACCGCAGCTAAAGGGCTGTTTAAGAATCAAGTGGTGCACAGGGCATGCTTCCTACAATACATATAAACTAACAAACAAGGATATTTGTATTGAACAACAATCAAAACATTCAAGTAATGCAGAGAACAAAATAGTAAAAGCACAAAGTAATGGTTAGGGATCCTCAAATCAGTAGAGAATATTTCATTGATTTTTTTTTATTATGATTACAGTATGCTCACTAAGACGTGATACAAGGTTCAAGCAAGCTCAAAAATTACAGTCTTAAATGGTTATTCTAACCTTTAAGACTTGCAAAGTTTGATTCTTTTTGAATCCGAGTATGTGTTATAATGGCTTTCTCTAGGATATCGGGAAGTAATTTTACTAATTTTCTCTGAGTTTTTTCTTCTCGATAGAATTTTCACAATGATTCTCCCATCCACAAATCTCTGCCTCTCTTCGCAATCCTTTCCCCCTTTTTATAGTGTTATTCTGGAGTCCCAGGGGAACTATTGATTCCCATGTTTTGCCTTCTAGGTACCAGAGTATGTGTTGTGCCCATCGCCCAATAGGTTTAGTTTCCCTGTTCTTCATTCTTCCCTTCCTTTTAGTTTTGTTTCTTTGAAAGACCATGGCTGACTACCTATTTCGGAATATGCTGAGGTCACGTTCTTCACGATCCAACTTTTGGTCGTCCTTCTTCTTTATCTTTTTCTCAAACGGGCAAAATCCCACTCTGCCAGTTTGAAAGTCTTTTGCTGCTACTCCTTTTTTTATACTTCTTCATTCTGGTTCCTCGAGGTGCTACCCATTTGCGCTATGAGAAGTCGTTGATTTTTCTCTTCTTTTTCTTGCTGGGTCATTTGACACTTGAGAAGGACGTGCCCTCTCCTCTGTTTCTTGTGTTCCTTTTTGTCATTTTCTTTTGAACTGTCTTAATCTTTTCTTGACTGTATTTACACGCCTGGGGGATCCCGAGCCTTTTTGGCAGTCTCTGAGGATCCCGGCTCAGCTTTCTTCTTCAATCCTCTAACATGGGCTTCTTTTCTTTTTTTCTTTCTTCTTTTCTCATAAGCTTCTGGGTTTGCCCTTTTTTCTTCTTGATGTTTTTTGGGCTCCAAGCCTCTTGGACTTACCATTTCTTCTTTTTTTCCGTAGCTCCTTGCGCCTATTTCTTTGGGCCTAGGTATTGTGACTTTTTAGACCTCAACAA
Organism: Quercus robur; assembly: GCF_932294415.1. NCBI lineage: Eukaryota > Viridiplantae > Streptophyta > Magnoliopsida > Fagales > Fagaceae > Quercus > Quercus robur. Next base: position 39,637,673 of record NC_065534.1, on the reverse strand, counting down.
TTGGCACACCAGAAGAAGTGCCCGCAATAAGGTCACACCTTGACCAAGCATCAAGAAAATCATTTCTGTAACATACCCACCCACCCCTAGAGGCATGCCACTCCGCAAATCCTGTTTTGCTACTTATGGCAATAGACACAATGCCAACAGTAGGGAGGACCGGATGTTTGTTGAAGGTAGGAGCAGAGAAAAGACTAGGATCAGGAACCCTCCCAATCTTTCCAAAACCAACAAAATCTGAGAAAGACTTCTGGAGTCTTCTCCAGTAGCCAGCAAAGCCACTAGAAGCAAAGACTCCCTATTAGGAGTTTGGCACCACAAATTAAGGGCTCCTCCATGACTGATAAGAAAAAGCTTGGGACCTTAGAAATAGATCCATGGAAGGGAGAGAAGGAACTACCTCCTTGAACATCGACGGGATGTCCTGGTCAAAACCGAACTGCCTAAGAACTCGGTGTGCTGAGTAGTGGGTGTACCTGGGACCACTTGATGAAGGTACTAGAAGCCATGAGGGACTGATGCAAGCCAAATACACTAAGCTGCCTTCATCTCCCCTATGTAGATCAAAGGTATTCCCCAGGGAGCTAAGGAAAAAAGCCAACACAGAATCGCAGGCGAACTCGGGATTGAACTCTCAAGGAGAACACCAACTTAGGTGCCCTGTCTGATTAAATAGTTCTACCAAATTGAGGTTGCCACCATACCCTAGTCTCCCTTAGGACCTTTTGGGTGTACCCGTAGGAGACATAAGACCATTGAAAAGCTTATAGAGAGAGAGAAGGGCAAGGCCTCTTTCCTTTTCTTTTTTTTTTGACATCTGCCTATCCTAGTTTGTTGTTCTTGTTATGTCTCTCCCTTTTTTTTTTAACTGATGGATGGTCACTCCCCTTTTGCAGTCCAAGCGCAAGTCGGACCCTAAGGGAGGTAAAAGTCAATCCTCTGGTGATGATATGGTATGGCCTTCTTCCCCTTGTGCCTTTTATTGTTTGCTTTCTCTGTTCCTTTGGTGCTGTGTATATACTTTTTTTTTTTTTTGATGTCTTTCCACTTACTTCTTCTTACTCTTCTTTTCTTTGATAGGTCGAGGTGCCTCCTTTTGTGACCGGTGGTGCTATGGCGAAAGAAGTGGTGACAAATTAATTTGCTACTGCCTTAGGTGTGGAGAAGAAGCCCCTTAGTGGTGGCGTGGTTGAGGAAGTCAGGCAGGCAGTAAAGGATGCCCAGCCTATTCCGCCTTCTGTTTCCTCAGTAGTCCAGGATCCTGAAACTCTCCAACCTCTTACTGCCTAAGATCCCAAGCCCATGCAGACTCCTAGTTCTACTAAAACTATGACACTTAAGCCCATAACTGAGTTTGCATTGGGCAAGGAGTCTTTGGGAGGTGCATCCTCACCTACCCGAGCAGGTAAGCCTCATCCGTCCTTTATTAGCATATGTTCCTATTTCGCTTATCCTTTCTCCCTAAAAGTTCTTCTCCTTTTTCCCCTTTGCTTCTTTTAGGTCAAGCCAGCACCCAGTCCACCCCTGAAATAGCCCCTTCCTTGGAGTCAGAGACTTCTGAAGGTGTGTATTGCTTAGTTATCCTTCTCCCCCTTTTTTAGTTCACATCTTTCCCTTTTCTCTTTCCATACTCTTCCCTTGCCTTTCCCTTTTATGGCAAAGCCCCTGGCGTCCTTCCCTTCCTTTAACAATTTTGCCAAGGTTTCTTCACCTTTTCTCCAACGTGCTTTAGGGTGAGTTTGGTTCAGCTTTTTGAAAAAGTGCATAATGAAAAAGTGGAGTTTTGTAAAAGTGCATAATGAAAAAGTGGAGTTTCAAAAAGCTGTTAAAAAGTACATAATGAAAACGCTGAGTGTTTGGCTAGCACTTATAAAAGTGGTTTTTTGAGGAGTAAATGACCAAAAAGGACAATGTATATATAAGGGAATTTATTTCATACTTTTTTTTTTATGTGAGTTTGTTTCATACTTAAATCAATTACTTCATCATACTTAAATCAATTTTTCTCTTTCTAAAAAAATTATTTTTTTTTTACCAATATTAGCTAATAATAACCTACCACTTCAGATTTATTGTGAAAGTATTGTAAAAATATTGTAATAAAAATTGATAATAATTTTAATTTTAACATACTATTAAAATTATTTTTTTCTCTTTCTAAAAAAATTGTTTTTTTCTCACCAATATTAGCTAATAATAGCCTACCTTAAAATTTATTGTAAAAATATTGTGAAAATATTATGATATAATTTCTTTTTTCTCCCTTTTTTTTCTCTCCACACACGTGGCTCTACTTCCTTTTTTTTTTCTTTTTTTTTTCTCCTCTTTTTTTCTCATCCACCCACGTAACCACACTCTTTTCTTTTCCTTTTTCCTTCTTTTCTCTATCAGTCCAGAACATTCCCATCTCTCTTTCTTTCCCATCTCTCTTTCTTTTCTTTTTTTTCTTTTGCCTCTTAGCACTTCGGTCCAGAGCTGCTCTGCTTCTTCTTCTTTTTTTCATTTTTTTTCCTCTTAGCAGTTCGGTCCAGAACACAGCTCTGCTTCTTCTTCTTCTTTTTCTTTTTTTTTTTTTTCCTCTTAGCAGTTCGGTCCAGAACACAGCTCTGCTTCTTCTTCTTCTTCTTTTTTTTTTTTTTTTCCTCTTAGCAGTTCGGTCCAGAACACAGCTTTGCTTCTTCTTCTTTTTTTTTTCTTTTTTCTTTTCCTCTTAGCACTTCAAATCGGAACACATCGGAACCATCGCCAGAACTCATCCTTTATTCTTTTTTTTTCACACTCCAGAGAAGAAGATGATGATGATGATGATGATGATGATGAAGATGAAGATGATTGAAACATAAGGATTTTGGGATTTTGGTTTTTTTTTTCTATGGATTTTGGGTTGATTTTGAGTTGGGTTTGGGATGAGTTTTCCGGATTTGAGTTGATTTTCAGTTGTTTTTGTGTTGATTTTGAGTTATTTTTGGTTTGGTTTTGTTCATTCTGTGTTCGGAATATCAAAGGTTGAAATGGGTTTTGTTGATTGTGGGGGTAGATCGGTGAAGAAGCAGAGGAAGACGAAGAGGAAGAAGACGAAGAAAAAAGACACAGATGAGAGATGAGGGCGTGAGAGAATTGATGGGTATTTCGGTCTTTTTGGTTATTGCAACGGTAATATACAAAACGCGCATAGCGTGTTTTGATTTATGGACCCCTGAGGGTCCATATTCCTTCCGCGTTTTGCACTCAATTTTTATAAAAGTTCAAAACGCAACTTTTATAAAAAAGCTGCGTTTTTGAGCTTACCAAACGCAAGTGTTGGTTGAGCTTTTTTGAAAACGCCCTTTTTGGGCTCAAAAAGTGGAACCAAACGGGCACTTATGCTCTTCCGCAGAGTCTTTTGAGAAGTCAGAGGGGCAAGAGGAGGAGCCTCCCATAATAGCTAACATGGCTGCCCCTATCATGAGGAGGCTCTATCACAGGGAATTGATACTAGTTTTTTAGCTTTCTCTTTCCCTTCCATCTTTATTTCTTCCTCTTTTCTCTCCTCCTCCCTTTTTTTGACTTTATCTGCTTTTGCAGGTGCTGACATAGGTGCTAAGGATCTTGAGCCCATAGTTATTGAAGTAGTTGTGGAACCTGCTCTCAATGTCCAGGTTGTTGAATCTCAGGCAGGGATCCCCTAGACTATCCAAAGGGTTGAAAGGGTCGCAACATTGGTGTGGGAATGCTGTAAGCCCTGGGCCCGAGGAAGAAAGCCGCCTGAGGAAGGGAAGAAATGGATCAAGGTACTCTGTAGTATTCTAAGAGGGAGCTAGAGTCTGGAGAGAATGGAAGTTAGTGGACAGTAAGGAAGCTTCTGGTTTGGTGTAGCTTGTTGCATTCGCATTAAATGGTAGACAACAGCTTTATCAGCTGCATTTATGAGAAAGTGACCTGAACAGTGTAAGCCACAACTAAGCAGATTCCTTCCACCATCTTCTTCAGATGTTAAAAGCAACAAGTGTCAAAAAAGGAGAGAGGTTAGGTGAGAATGGATGGTGGAGATATGTTGGAGGGAGAAGTATATAAGGAAAGGAGAGAGCACTGAAAAAGGTATCGAGAAAAAAAAGAAAAAAGAAGAAGGAAGAACATTGAGAGAAGAGAATGAACAATATTACTTTTTATGCAAACTTAGTTTCCTCGGGAGAACTTGTGGAGAGCTTGATACTCATTTATTTCTTAATACAAATCTTATTTTTCCCTACACCTGTCCTCGGGCAAAGCCCTCTGTTGTTCGTTTCCTCCTCTTACAAATTTTATTGATTTGGGCCAGGGTTGAATTGCACAACCCACTACTCTAAGTGGGCTTGGCCCACCAAATTTTCTGGTCCTTACACTTAGGCTGTGTTTGAATTGGGTGAAAACCGTTTCCAGAAATCATTTTCCGTAAAACCCACGTGTTTGCTCGCGATCGTCGATCGCGCCACTCGATCGACGAGCGGTGCACGTCCGACGAGCGTGCTCGTCGATCGACGAGCGGCGCGATCACGATCGTCGATCGCGCCGCTCGTCGGACGCTCGTCGGACGAGCGTTTTGTTTCTCTTGTCGGATTTGATGCATTTTCTGTAAAAATGTTTGAATGAACCAAACACCAAAATTAATTTTCCGTAAAATGAATTTTGTGACAGCCAAACACATGAAAACGTTTTCTTTTTCCGGAAAATAGCATTTCCGGAAAATATGTATTTTTCGGAAAACGTTTTACAGCAACCAAACACAGCCTTAGTATTTTTTATTATTATTAAATTCTACAATATGTTTGATTCATGCTTTTGGTCCCAAAGATAAAACATTTATCCATAGGACATTTTTTTTTTATCAAAATTATAATTTGAAGAGCCACTTGCTAAGGCTCTTTCTGGCATTAGTGATGGAGAGTCCCAGGACAGATTCACTGTGAATGATTCAAGTGGATTTCATATTATGGGTTTGAGAAAAGCTAGCATATTTTGGACACATGAAAAGCTTGGAATGCCTTTCCCATAATGGTACTATTCTTATTCTTTTATTTTATTAGAAGTAAAATACCCATCACTAAGTATTCTGAAAAATGAGAGAATTGGATAAGGTTTATCAATGATAATCTTAAGTTCATCTCAAGAAAATTATGTAGTTTAGATAATGGGTAAGGATTTGCTGCAAACTAAGTTGCAGCAACTTTTGTAAATATGCACATGTGTCTAAGGATGTCCAAACAACCTGCAGAACGACCCACCTAGCCGACCAGACCTAAACCATCTGCCACCTAATCCGACTACTCCGGTGGTCGACGGCGGGTCCTTACTTTCCAAAATTGATTCCGGCAAGTTGGCAGCGGGTCTCTTCTTCCAAAACTTAAGCCACCTGACCTGACCGGACTATAAAGTCTCACTCTCTCCTCTAACGATCTCTACTCTTCACTGATCTCTGCTCGTCGCCAATCTTTGCTCATTGTTGTCAATCTTTGCTAATATTGCCTACTCACCCTCACCAATTCAGATCTATGATTCTCTCTCTCTCTCTCTCTCTCTCTCTTAGGTTCAAGCTCTCAAGTTTGATTTCTCTATTCTCTGTTATTTGGGTTTGTAGATTTGTTATTTTATTTGTGTCTATTAATCTATTCTTTGGGTTTTTAGTTGTAGATCTTTTGAATCATTGGTTTTGTTCTTTAGGTTTGTGTTTGATCTTTGTATTTTCGGTCGAAATGGAAGCCAACCGCCGTCCACTCGAGCTCGATCCGACTTGATCGGTGCCTTTTTGCGGTTGACAGCGGGTTTGGAACTTCTCCACCTGATCTGATTGGGTCGGTTGTGGGTTGGGCACAAACCTAACCTAGACCAACTCGTGGACAGCCCTACATGTGCCAATGCCTCAGATAAATACCTATCCAGGTTTATATTTAAATGAAAACTTTCTTGTCAATATTGAATTTTTCACCAAATAGCCACTTGATACGTGTGCATTTTGCAACTTAGTTTGCAGCAAATCCTTACCATTAGATAACAAACTTACCATCATCCTTGTTCCCAATGCTTAGACTCATCAGTCATCCCCTTCAAGGTACTTGAAAAAAAAAAAGAAAAAAAAAAAAACCTGTGCTTAATATGGTATGTTGGGCCCAAGTTTGGAAGATCTAAATCCTAAAAGGTTTTTCTCTTGGGAAGCTTGTGTTGTCTGCCATCATTTCAAGCCCAACCCGAAGCTATTCCAAATAGGAAATAGCACAAGATAATAATAATAATAATAATAATTAATAGTGGGTTTGCTAAGCCCAAAAATAAGTCCATTTCTGTCTTTTATTATAGGGATTTTTCAGAAAATAACTACAAAACCCAAACAATATCATTAGTTAGGAAACGTTTGAAACTAATTTGGAATATAACAACTCGAGTTCAGAGAGGACGATTTCCTGGGTTTTTATTTTATTATTGCGAGAAATCGAGTTGAAAGAACTCGACTTCTAAGCCTGGAAAACAAGTACAGTGTACTCGTTTTCCAGGCTTAGAAGTCGAGTTCTTTCAACTCGATTTCTTTGTATGCAAAACCAGTCCAATTCTCACTCCCATCCCACAGGCGAAGTAGAATTTGTACAACAGAACTCATATAATGCATCCCCTTCTAAGAGTGAGAGAGAGAATGACGGCGACGGTGCCGACGAAGGAGCGACAGGCTCAGAATCTCGTGTGAGAGTGAGAGAGAGACATCTCGTGAGAGAGAGAGACTGAGAGTGAGAGAGGGCAGAGACTGAGAGTGCAGTCAGGAGTGAGAGGGAATGAGAGTTTGAACTTAGTTTTTTTTTTTTGTGTTTGGGTTCCTGCGATGGTTGTGGGTGCTTTTTTTGAAAACAAACCGAGTTCAATGAACTCGGTTTGCAAGAATGGAAACCGAGTTCATTGAACTCGTTTTCCAGTCATACAAAACGAGTTAATTGAACTCGTTTTCTAGTCTTACAAAACAACTCCTACGAACTCGATTTCTGGCATATCAGACCCACCTGGGAGACAGTGCAAAATAGGAAAATCGAGTACACCATACTCGATTTTATAGCATACAAATTGTGGATTCTGAACTCGAGTTGTTATATTCCAAATTAGTTTCAAACGTTTCCTAATTAATGATATTGTTTGAATTTTATTGTTATTTTCTAAAAAAATCCTTTATCTATATATATATATAAAAGCGAAACCTCTGCTGGCACCACAATTTTCCACGTCAGCACAATATTTAAAAAATAAAAAATAAAAATAAAAATAAAAATATTATAACACCTCAAAACCCTAGCAACCTTACCTCTCTCTCAAGTTAAGAAATAAAACCCTAGCAACCTTACCCCTCTCTCAAGTTAAGAAATATAAAGCCATAATTTCTGCAAACTCTCTCTCTCCAAACGTAAATATCAAATTCAACCCTTTTAATTTCTCTTTATATTTTTTTGGCTTCTATAGAGTTATAGTGAGTTATGCTGATTTTGTTTTTTGTGTATGTGTGTATAGATGGTCATAATACTCCGGTATTTCAAGAGAAGTTTGTGTTTTCGTTAATTGAAGGTCTTAGAAAGATAAGTGCTACAGTTTGGAAAAGCAATACAAAAGACGATTTCATTGGCAGCGAAAAGTAATTACTTTGTCTCATATTTTTGTTTTTTGAATTGATTTTGTGTGCTTTTTAGACCCTTTTGGATCAATTTTGTTAATTGGGTGTTTTTTTTTTTTTTTTTTTGATAGGGTCCAATTGGGGAAGGTTCTTTCGAAGGGCTATGACGACCGCACTTGGTGTCTATATACTAATAGTGGGGGGTAAGTACTATAAATTACTAACCCTTTTAAGTGTATTAGTTAGAATTATTTTCAAATGATTGTATCAATAAAAGTGAATGTGTATAAATTTTGTTTAAACCTTACCCCTCTCTCAAGTTAAGAAATATAAAGCCATAGTTTCTGCAAACTCTCTCTCTCCAAACGTAAATATCAAATTCAACCCTTTTAATTTCTCTTTATATTTTTTTGGCTTCTATAGAGTTACAGTGAGTTATGCTGATTTTGTTTTTTGTGTATGTGTGTATAGATGGTCATAATACTCCGGTATTCCAAGAGAAGTTTGTGTTTTCGTTAATTGAAGGCCTTAGAGAGATAAGTGCTGCAGTTTGGAAAAGCAATACAAAAGACGATTTCATTGGCAGCGGAAAGTAATTACTTTGTCTCATATTTTTGTTTTTTGAATTGATTTTGTGTGCTTTTTAGACCCTTTTGGATCAATTTTGTTAATTGGGTGTTTTTTTTTTTTTTTTTTTTTTGATAGGGTCCAATTGGGGAAGGTTCTTTCAAAGGGCTACGACGACCGCACTTGGTGTCTATATACTAATAGTGGGGGGTAAGTACTATAAATTACTAACCCTTTTAAGTGTATTAGTTAGAATTATTTTCAAATGATTGTATCAATAAAAGTAAATGTGTATAAATTTTGTTTAACTATCCCGTGCATCGCACAGGTTAGCGACTAGTTATATATAAAAGGTTTTAATTAGGAGCTCATTCTGACGAGTCCTACACCAAGAAAAATACATCCTCATTTTTTACCGTAATTGCAACAAAAAAGCCATTAATTCTGGATTGCAGATGACTCCTAGCCAAACCTTGGGCGGTTCGTGTTGAGAACATATGGAGGGAAGCCAACAAATATTGCGCATATATGTTGGCAAAAAAGGGAGGTTCTTACTTCTTAGTCTGAGAGAGATATTCTATGATAATGATACATACCCCACATTTTTGCTACAATGCTTCTTTTGGGATTTCATGGGTTTTGTTTCAATCTGTGCGGTGTGCTGCAAATAAGCTTGGCTTACTTTTTGGTGTGGTGAAGTGTATGTCTGTAGTCTCTTGGTCAGCTTGTGTTGTTTAACTTTGTTTTTTGTTGTGTGTTTATTTCTTTTTAGTTTATTTCTTTAAATCAAGGGTCACTCTTGTTTTGTCGTTTAAACTTTGTTTTGTGTTTGTAAGTTTATTTCCCTTCAATAAAATTTCCTTTTTATGAAAAAAAAAAGAAAAAAGAAAAGAAAAAAGAAAAGCCTTTAGCAAAACGCATCTAAACGCATATGTAACATTATAGGAGAGGTTAGTGTTTTCTTAAAAAAGATTATAGGAGAGATCTTTTAAAGCGCGAGAGCGCGCACAGTAGCAAGTTTTCTTTTTGGAAAAAAAGTTAATTAATGTCTTAAAAGTAGGGGGTGTTCATCAAGCTGCATAAACTGCCCATAAAATAGTATAATCGCACTGCATCACAAGTAACAGTGCACTACATCGCATTATATGGTGCAATGCAATTTGCGGTTTTATAATAAGAAAATCACACAAACTACACCGTACTCTCTCTATATATTAATATATTTATTTTTTTAATATTAAATATATTATTAATAGTTCAATAACCCTAGTTTTCAAATAATAATAATAATAATAATAATAATAATAATAATAGTAACCCTAACAAGTGTTGATTAGAAAATTCAGTTCAAAATAAAGAAAAATTAACTCAATAGTTTAAAACTTGGCCCAAAACAAAGAGAAAAATCAGTTTTGAATTGAGCAAGAAAATCCAAAAATTTGAAAAATATACCAGTTTCAAATCGTTTAAACAGTATTTTAAATACCATGATCACAAAAATGAGGTGTAGTACGGTTTTGGTTTTAACTAAACTCTAAACTACACCGCACAACATATGTGACTGCAAAAATAAGGTGTGACACGATTAGGGTTTTGGCTAAACCGCTCTGCAAAGTACGATGCTAAAAATGGTCCAAAATCACATTGCACTACACCGCGAACACTTTTACTTTAAAGTATTGGTTTATGCGAGATTTTTAGAAATTTTTTATTGGAAAAATAAACTAACAATTTATTCTTTTTTTAATTTCCACATAAAAATTATATCAAAATTTTTCTAAATGGTCCAATAATAAATACCTTAAAAATACTCATTAACCAGACTTTATTTATTTTTTGTGGTAAATCAACATCACAAATATATGAACTATATGTTTTTTTTGATAAACCACCGCCTGTGTAATTATTTGGTGTCACATGTCCAACTTTTATTCTAAAAACTAATCAGTACATGTCCGATTATTTAATACTAAAAATTATTCCACCTGACCTCATCATTTCATTAAATCACATAGGATTAAAATTAGAGTAACGCTAATACTACCAAAATTGGCACAATTTTGTGCCACAACTCACCACTAGACGAGTTGTGATCAGTGAATGTGTGCCATTTTGATAGTATTAATTACTCTAAAAATTAACAAAGGTTGACAAAATGGCATAATCTGAAACATCTTCAAAAGTTTGGGAACAAGAAAAATCAACTTTTTGAAATTTAAGATGAAAAACAAATTTTCACCAAAAATTTTATTTTATAATATATGTTATAAATTTTTAAAAGGTTTTACTAAAATATGCCATAAGGTCATATATTAATAAACTATTTTAAAAAAAATTTTCTTGAAAATTGAAAAAATTCTCAAACTTTGGCGGTTTTTCGAAAATTTTTTCATTAAAAATATATAGTTAATATATGTCCTAAATGCATATATATTAACCGAACCCATTTTTAAAACATAAAATAAAAATTTTATTTTAACTTTCTCCTGGAATTGATCCCGACTCTTGTCCCTCCATACACTTATATTTTGGATTATCGCACCCAGAATAATAGAAAGAAAGAATGAAGAATAACATCCTCAACTCAACTGAAAGAGAAATTTGAAGAATAACATTCCTCAACATTTCCTCAAAAAAAAAAAAAAAAAATCCTCAACTGTTTTTGGCACCTAAATTAACATCCTTATCCCTTTTTCCCGCGCAAGGCCAGCGATTTCTTCGGCAAATAATTAACCGCGATGCTTTCTTCAACTGTTCCTGCCCTCCCTACATTACATATTAACGCTCGCTCAGGATGAGTTTTAGTGCCGAAAGCTCATAAAACTCCCGTACGGTGGTACAACCACCCTCTTATTTACCTACCCTTCCCACCTAACCCTTCACTTAAAGTTATAAACCCCATTTTTCCATATCTCTCTCTCCAATTCTCCAATGGCAGAAGCAATTCACAACCTGGCGTTGATCCTGAAAAACCACCCGCAACCACAAAACGACGCCGAATTCCTTCTCGTCAAACAGACGCGCCCGCCCAAGTTCAACGACGAGGAGTACGATTCCTACGTGGATTCTGATCTCTGGGACTTGCCCTCCACGCAATTAAACCTTCTTCACGGAAATTCTGAGTCTCCCATCGTCGTCGAAGGCGCCCAATCCATCAATTTGACCAACTTCGATATCCATTCTGCTCTCACAAAGGTAAACCCTTTTTCCTTTTCTTTTTTTTTTTTTTTTTTTTTTTTTTAAATTTTTTTTTAATTTTTTATTTGGAAACTGTGTTCAAAATGTTTTATTTTCACCATAATGTGATTCAGATTGTAACCATGTAATTTTTGTATTTTGAGTTTACGTTTCTAATAAAGCCATTTAAGCGCTCAATTTTTATTTTTATTTTAAATTTTTTTATAAGGATTTTGGGTTAGTATTTAGTGAGAAGTGTGTAAAATTTAGCTGTATTTGATTTTTTAACAATGCAGAGTTGCTTTGAATTTTACAATTGTGAATTTGGGATATTTATAGGTATTGGAACAAGTGGGGTTTGAGGTAACTGATGGTGGAGAGTGGAAGTTCTGGAAGTATGTGGAGGAAGCTGAGTTTGGACCAGGGCTGCCGGTTCATACTGTTTTCATTATGGGAAAATTGCTGGCAGGGGATCGAAATTTACAAGGTTTGGTTATATATATATATATATATATATATATATCTATGCTTTATTAATTTTTTTAATTATCAGATACAAGTTTAATATTTTTTGCAATGCTAAATATGAGGGATGTCTTCATCGGGTCTGACATTAAACACATTTGAGAAACAAACTAATTTTTTTAGTGCTTGTGCTTTAAGAGCTCGTCTATTCATGTGGATGCTGGGCCTTTGACACTTTTACATCTTAATTTAATTGGGAGAATTTCTTAATCACATGAAGAATTTTGGAGCTGAGTAAAGATTTGTAGAAATTAAGTGAGAAATTATGTCATCTGTTCCGTGTTATCGGACTTTTCTGACAAAATTTTATTGCTTATCTAAAGAAGAAACAAGTTAGCATGTTTTGCTGATCACAATCTTGGTATTTCTAATAAATAATCGTCATCCTTCCTTGATGTGAATATTTGAATCTCATTTTAAGCAGTTTATTACTTTTATAGCAAATGCTATGTCTTGCATGTGATATGGAACTAATATGAAGTATACATTAGCAGAGCGGTGCAAGTGGATGTCAGTCCAAAGCTGTCTAAGCTGGCTTCTGGAAGTGAAACCAAGCAGTGATCGTGTGGGGCCTCTGACAGTTGTTGGTCTTGTAAATGACTCAATTCAACCTGCAGATCAGAAAGTCCCATCCATCTTACGGCATCAGGTTTGCCTTCTTGTGAATTAGTGCCATTTCTAGATGGAGCAAAAATAAAACATTCAGTTGCAAGGAAAGATCTGCTGTCAAATCACTGGGTGTTAAAAATTCAGGGATAATCTGGAAGGCGGAAGCAGTGATATGACCCTGACTTTTGAGGGTCATTAGAATGATTTTGAATGGCCCATAAATTTACTTTTTTCTTTCAGTAATTTTTTTGGAGGCAGAAATATGAAAAGGAAATTTGGTGCTTAGACAATTAAATTCCAACAGAATCATGTTTGAAACCCCTTGGTAGTTCTTTTTATATTTTAGGGGTATCTACATTCTACACCCCTTTGCCATTACGTAAAGAATTGCCCCCCTTCCCCCTTTCCGACAAAGGATGATTTCATATTGCTTCTTGGTATTCTAATTGTAAGTTAGAATTCTTATACTAACGTTCAATATAAAAGTTCTTGACTAGAGCTTTATTGCAAGTCCTATTCCATAAAGTTGCTTCTATTTTTGCCTAAATCTAATACCTGTCTGTCTAAACTTTGAAGATGATGTTCAAGAAACAGATTCTGAATCAAGATGTGTACCATATTCATATACTGATAGTGTTGTCATTTTTAACATTTAGACTTCTACTCAAACATAAGGTTGCATTTGGAAACTTGAATTTGGATTGGATTTTGATTCTAAATCAATATATTTGAAATGCCATGATTTCAAATCCATTTATTTTAGATATCATTTCAAATCCAAGAATTTTAAATGTTTAAAATCTTTGTTGGATTTGTCAAATCCAAATCCTTGACTTTTTTTAAAGCATCCAAACAAGTTATTTGGATTTTAATTACCCAAATCCAAATCCTGTCATCCAAATGCATTGTAAGGGGATTTTCTGTATAGTTGTCCACATGCATCATGTTAATATATCTTCCTTTTTTTTTTTTTTTTTTTTTTTTTTCAGGAGTATCCTCCCGGTGTTAAACTTGTACCAATTGGAAGTAAGACAGCAAAGCCTTTTCGTACAACAAACTTGATCATATTTGCACCTGAAAATGTTTCAAATGAAAGTGAGAACAATAGTTTTGTTGCATGTGGGGATGCATTGATAGTGGATCCAGGATGTAGGTCTGAATTCCATGAAGAGGTATAATTTCTTTTGTTATGCTGAGACGCTGCTGCCTTTTTGACAGATGATTTTTAGTATTTTATTCTGCTTGACATTCTCATTCTCAAATACCATCTATGGATTTAGTGAACTCAATAATGTTTGAAATAGGATATTTTATTGTTGTCCCGTAATGTGGGCTTCTTACATACTTGTGGATTTCCTACTTGAATACATTTTATGGGAAAAACTTGTGTCACTTTCAAATTATAAAATGGGAAAAAAGAAACATGAGGCTAATTTTCTAACCATTGTTTTCTATTTATATGAAAGTAAGAATCCTATTCTCGTTCTTGTGGATTACCTGCTTGGCAGAGTTCCACCATTTTCCCTGTCCTTGGAAGCTATCTTTGCTCTTTCTTGATTAACAGTGCTGTATTATAAAAGAAAGTAAGAATCCTGTTCTCGTTCTTGTGGATTACGTGCTTGGCAGAGTTCCAACATTTTCCCTGTCCTTGGAAGCTATCTTTGCTCTTTCTTAAGTAACAGTGCTGTCTTATAAAATGGAAGCGTCAAAGAAAAGTAGTGGCTTTTAGATAAGTTCCTCCACCTCTGAACCAAATTATAGCTCTGTGTTTGGCACACTTTTGATGTGTCCCTTCAAAAATGGGAGTGCCTAAAAAAGGGAAGTAAGAATCCTGTTCTCGTTCTTGTGGATTATCTGCTTGGCAGAGTTTCACCATTTTCCCTGTCCTTGGAAGCTATCTTTGCTCTTTCTTGAGTAACAATGCTGTATTATAAAAGAAAGTAAGAATCCTGTTCTCGTTCTTATGGATTACTTGCTTGGTAGAGTTCCAACATTTTCCCTATCCTTGGAAGCTATCTTTGCTCTTTCCTAAGTAACAGTGCTGTCTTATAAAATGGAAGCGTCAAAGAAAAGTAGTGGCTTTTGGATAAGTTCCTCCACCTCTGAACCAAATTATAGCTCTGTGTCTGGCATGCTTTTGATGTGTCCCTTTAAAAATGGGAGTGCCTAAGAAAAGGAAGGGTATTGGATAAATTCTGACGGTTTTGATCCAATACAACTCTTCATGTAGGGCTGTCAATAAGCTCCTTTACTAGAGCTCCATCCAATAGAGGATTCCTTTTGTGATCAATTGCCCTTTCTAATAATCCATATAGCCTTTATTTTGTCTGATGTATGGATAGACTGCACTTCCTCTTTTAATTGGCAGACATTTGGTTGTTCGAAAATTAATCCTGACATTCCATCACAACTTTGTTTTATGGAGCCGAAGGCTCATTTTTGTGGCTTTCAGGCCATTAGTGGGTCTTGGAGGATCAATTGGTCTCACATCAGCTGGATGCCATCTGGCTATTGGATATTTGGGAGCTCCAATTGGTCTTATATTAATATTAGCCATCAACAGAATCTATTGGTCCTTTTCAAGAGGTCATGTGGCTTCCCATGGAGTTTGTGTATCTGTCCTTCAGCACATTTTGGTTGATTTGTAACCATAAACTGGGATATGGAGCTCTCCTGGGAAGGATCCTATTTAAAACTTGTCAGCTGTCAAGGCTGTGAACAATAAGAGATCAGTAATCAAATCCTTGGTAGTTTCCATGCTTTCTAAGGTTTTCTTTACTTCTTGTCTTTTTATATTTTGTTATATTTGACAAAATTAAGGATTTAACTAACAGAAATGTTGGTTCTCTTCTGCTATGCATTTAAACTTTTTAATATGAATAATCATTTAATCAGACATAGTTTTGATGATGTATGTTGCTGTTGATTAATTCATATTTATTTTATTTAATTTACATTCATTAGTTAAAATGATCAGTATTCTTACAGTGTTTTGGAGGGGAAGGGGAGTAGAGGGTATGGGGGGTAAATAGAGGAGAGGGAAGGGGAATGGTTATCCCTTCCCTTGTTTGGATGTTTTACAAATTAAGAGGGGGATGGATATCTATACCCCTCCTCTTTGTTTGGATGTATTAAAAATTGAATGGGAAGGAGAACATGATAAACATCATATAAATTAACAATTATAGCCCTCCATGTTCATTAAAAGAAGTAGATATAAATTCTTAAAAAAATAACAGAAAAGAAATAGGTATAAATTGACATTTTAACTTTTTTTTTAAATCTAAGTGGTTACCTTCCCGTCCCCTTGCCCTCCAAGTTCCCCCAGTTTGGGGGAATTAAAAACTGAGGGGTTTGGAGGGGTATCTTACCCCTCCAAAATCCCCACAAACCCCTTCCTACTCCCTTTGAAAAAAAATCCAAGCAAGGTTTATTAAACACCTCCCATCCCCTCCCCTATACTCCCTGCAACTTTCCCCCCATCCAAACGACCCATTAGAGATGTGTCCTTGTACGTGCCTATGAAATGATATGCAGTCACCCTTACAACAGATGATGCTTACTTTCTAATTTTTTTTAAAAAAATATTTTTTCTTGTGGGTTTTGTAATGGTGTTGATAAAATTGTTGTTTACATGATCAGCTCCAAAAAATAGTTGCTGCTTTGCCACGGAAGTTAGTTGTCTTTGTTACCCATCATCATCGGGATCATGTGGATGGTAAGTTTTTATAGTATTAAGTAACATAACTGAGAGGAAAGGTTTATTTTTTGTTTAATTCAGTGTTTTTAAATGCCAATTACAATAGTCTTACACATAAGTAAGGAGATATATTCTTCTCAAAAAAAAAAGAAAAAAGGAGATATGATATATCACACACATGTTAAACACCTGATTATTTTTGCATGTATAACTGTGAAAATTGGGAGATGACTACAAAATTTAGTTCCAAATGGTTTACTAAAAAATAGTTTATGTATAAAATGCTATTAATCTGATAAAGAATAAATAATTCTTGTGATTCTGTGGAGGATGTACCATGTTTTGTTCCTTTGAAAACAAGGTGTATTTTGTTTTCATTTGCTGTTTTCTGTGGGACTCACCAGTGAAAAACTTGTTTGAGTTTGTTTTTTTGTTCTTAGTTTTCACTTTTAAGATCCAAAAATGTGGGTATGATTACAAAAAATGAAAACAACTTTTTGGCATTTTCATTTTCAGCAAATATGAAGTCAGTAGAATTCTCGTAATAAAATGGATAAGAGTGGGACCCATCTGTCACTATCAAGACCCGTGTAAAATACTAAAATAAATCACACCCAACGGCTCGCTCTCATTTTCCTTCACCCCCCCTCTCTCTCACTCACTCCTCTCTGACTCCCTGTTTGTCAGCTCTCTCTCTCTCTCACTTGATTGCTAATTCATATTTTTTAGCTAATTTATGGGGACATTCAAATTGGGAATGTTTTCTTTTCAAGTTTGAAATTTTGGTTTTATTCTGATTTGTGATGATCAATGGGTGGAACTTTTGTTTTGGTTAATGTTTTGAGTAAATTGTTTTAATTGATGAGTTGGGTCATTGGGAATTGTTTGTAATCCTAGTGTTGCCTTTTCACTACTGTTAACTAAGGAAGATGAAATTGAAAGGATGGTGCTAGTGGGAAGCCACACCCTTTTGGCAAATTTCACTGAGCACTTATTGCGGTTTAGTTGTGGTGGGGGATGTGGTGGTGATGGAGGTGGTTGCTGATGGATTTGGTTTTTAGTTTTGTTTTACCATTGGTGTAGTTGTGGTGGTGAATTTTTAGTTGAAAAGATATAAGTGGGGAAAAAAAAAAAAAAAACTAGACCCAAAAATTGGTGCCAAACTGAAAATGAGTACAGGATTTGAGAAGAGAAAATGAGAATAGAAATGAAAACAAACCAAACAAGAACCAAGTAGGGCCATAATAATCATACTTATTTTGTTTTGGGGAGGGATGGACCATTGGTGGCCAGGTAATTGAGTCAGTAAACAAGAAATCTTAGCTTTTCTTCTGAAAAGAAAAAGTAGAAAACGAAGACAGTGAGTTAAAGTTGTGTTTACCTATCAAAGCAAACAAAAAGAGAAGAAAAGGGGGAAAGCAACTAAAGAAAATAGCCTCCCCTTAATCTCTTAGAGTAAATTCTACTCTAATAAAACTTCTCTACTCTATAAAGCTTATTTGATGCTCTCTCAGACTATTACTTTTAGCTGGATATCTGCATTCTAAAATTCTGATTAATGTGTTTTTTTTAAAAAACCGGATGCTATACTGGGTAGTAATTCTCTGTTTCTTGGCTTGTTTCAGGCCTTTCAATTGTCCAAAAGTGCAACCCCAATGCTACTTTATTAGTGCATGAAAATACAATGCGGCGCATTGGAAAAGGTTATGATTCCTAACATTATAGTTTTGTGTCTAATGGTTGAGATTACTGATTGTTTAAAGATATAATGTTATTTCTTAGATCTTGTCTTTACTCATTATTTTGGTGTATTAAATTGATGACCAGTGTTCATAGAATCTTAAACTGCATCTATCAATTAAAAAAGAAGTAGATGCCATGCCCAAGCATTACGGCTCCTGGAAAGATTCTTTTCAAATATTGAAGCTCTTTGAGCAGTGTGGATTTGCAGTAATAATCCTAAAATAATCTCATAACTTAAAGAAAGCCTGTATCAACCTTTCAGGGTCCAATACATGAGGTCTTAGTTAAGAATTGTGTAAGAGGTAAAGTTTTATTAAATTCGTGGATTTAAAACATGAACCCGGCTTCAATTTTGCTAGGATTAAGGCTTAGTTGAGATAAGTTGTATGTAATAAATAATGTTCTTTGCACAGGTAAACTCAAACCAGCTACAGTGAGAAGCTTAAGTTGAATATACTTGACTTAGATGCTAATTATGCAGCTGTATCTCCTTTAAGGAATTTGACTGAACAAACTGTGTTTGCTGCAACTGCCAGCTGCCAGTGCACCTTGCTTGATTGAATTTTCCTGCATTTTTCCAGTTAGTAATCTTCCTGTCCTTTATTGCTTTTAATTTGGGACACACAATTGAAAGATATTTCTGCAATAGAATGGTGACATACTAACATTCAAGTAAGGAAATTTTTCAATCAAAATTAATGACATGCCAGAATGCTCCTAGCTCAATTATGTAAAGAACAAACATGAAAGCATTGTTTTTTTTTTGATAGGTAATAACAAACTTTATTGATAATAGAAGTACAATGAATTTACGATAGTAAACTCACCGCACTGGAAAAAACACAAACCAATCAAATAGAAAGACTAACAAAATTAAGAAATTCAAACAAAGAATGACAATGCGTAAACCCCCAAATACGGGACCACTCAAACAAAGTTCTAAGCAGCAAAGACTTCACACAATCTACAAGTCTCTCATTTTCCTCAAAAGTTCGGGCATTATGCTCCTTCCAAATTAACACATAAGACACACTGGAACCATATTCCACACATTTGAAGTGTGACTCCCCAACCAATTCCACCATGCAGAGAGAAGAGAAACAACGTTCTTCGGCATCACCCATTGAACCCCAAACAAACGAAGCATTGTCTTTTCATGATATTACACCAAAGCCAAAGTGAGAAATTTTTGAGAAGACTTCCTTTTAGAATTTTGGTTTGATGGTGACACAATGGAATGTAAGCTTAGTAAAAGAAAAAATAAAGATGAAGGGGCTGAAAGACTTAATGGTCAAGAGATACCACGGAGTGAGAGCTTTCGATAACTTATATCAATAATTTGTAAGGATGGAAAGATTGAAGAAGATGTGAATCATAGGATAGAGCAGGGTGGATAAAATGGAGAATCTCATTAGAAGTATTATGTGATCATAGAATACTTGTTAAGACTATGAGACTCGCTATGCTCTATGGTACTGAATGTTGGACTATTAAGAAGGAACGTTCATAAAAAAAGTGTAGTTGACATGAGAGCAATAAGATGGATAAGTGGAAATACAAGGAAAGATATAATTTGAAATAAAGGAATTTGCTTAAAGATGGGAGTGACTCCCATTGATAAAAAATGAGGGAGAGTCGCTTGAGGTGGTTTGGTTATGTGTAAAAGTGGGCGATTAATGCACTAGTAAGAAAGAGTGAGTTGATTCGAGTTGAGGGAACAAAAAACCCTAGAGGAAGACCTAAAGTATCATTAGTATAAGTAGTAAAAAATAAGAAACTCTTATTAGTAGAAGTAATTAAAAGGAACATGTTAATTAAGGAGGTAATTGAGAGTATGTCTTAATATTGGATATAATGGTGGAAATAAATACATGTGACCTTGATTAGTCTGTTGTGGATGTATAGTTGATCCTAAATTTTTTAGGTTAAGACTTGATTTTTGTAGTGGTCGAGCCTTCGTGCGATGGCGCCTTTTACCAAAAGTGACAAGTTGTGGGTTTGAGTCTAGGAATCAACCTCTCCAAGCTACCTACCATGCCTCTTCCAAACCTAACAAAAGTGGGAGATTTGTGCACTGGGTAAGACCTTAAGGCTTTGATTGTAGTTGCTGTTGTTGTTGTTTGAGGGTGAGGTTAGCAACTAGAAGGCTATGGAAAAACAAACTATTTATTTATTATTATTATTTATTTATCATTCTTCGTAATAGTAAATTTCTGGCCTTTTTTTATTTCTGTTCTTAAAAGTTTTTGGTATTGAGGCAATTTTTGTAATTCCGAGAAATTCTGGACCTGGGCTGTGTTTTTGTGGCTCATGGGTCTTATTTTTGAGTCAAGTTGTGCTTTTTTGTCCTTATCATGGTACTTAGTGGTTTACAACTCTGTTTGTTTATACTTTCTAATCTGAACTATATGCCCTATTAGAATTTAGATTTACTAGAAATATATATATATATATATATATTAGTTTAATTCAAGGGAGAATATGTTTGGGAGGATATTTTATGAAGCCACAAGGCTTTTTTTTTTTAATATTTTTTTCGAATTGTATGATGTAGTCTTAAACTTGGCCGTGAAACCTAAGGAATCTTGATAGAATGCCTAGAAATTCATCCCCTTTTCTTTTTCTTATATTTAATTCTCTGCACTCTTGTATCATTATTAACCCTTTTTGTCTCTAGAATTTCATTGCAAACCATAAACTCTAACCAACCATAAATATTTTTAAATTAATCCTAAAAGCTTCGAGCACTAAAGTTTGCTAAGTGTGGAGATTCTTGTGTCATACAATGAATGCGGTAATTCACTTAAGTGGATGGTTAGTTAATGTGTGGCAAATATGCTTGTTTTGGATGACAAATTTCTATATCATTCTCCTTAGTATATAGCAAGGGCAAAATCAGTCTGTTTCTCAAAAGCCAAAAGAAATGATTTTGATTTAAGAGAACTTTAACTTAAGGGCATGGTCAGTTAAAGTATGGAAAAAGATGGTTGTTTTGGATGACAAACCTCTTCATCATTTTCTTGAGTATATATCAAGCACAAAAGCAGTCCATTTCTCTAAAACCAAAAGAAGTAATTTTGATTTAAGAACCCAGTGCTTGTGAGTCTATTTCCTAGCTCTTTAATATCTTTGGTGTTGCTGTTGCCTTTTTAAAATATTTTTACTATATTAACAGTCTAATGGTTTGGTTTTTGACTGTGTAGCTTATATTTTAACCAATTTAGCGCTTTGTTCTTTTGGATGACAACCTGGATTCCGTTTATATAGCTTAGAGCATGTGTGTCTTTGAATACCAATGCAATAATGATGTTTATATTAATTTGTAAAACTAAAAATATGATTTAGCATTTTATTACCTTTAAGTAAAAAATATATGTTATGGTCTCTGTTTCCTTCTTGTTAAGGTCTATTTGTAAAAATTTATTACCTCAAAAAATGGAGAAACTCTTAGGGCACGTTTGGTACACTGTAATAGATGTTGTAATGTAATAGCTATTCCTAAGGAGTAGCTATTCAATTGTTTGGTTATGCTTTTATTATAGGAATACTCATTTCTAATGAATAGCTATTTTTTAAAATGAGGAATAACTATTCCTTAACCTATTCAGTACTCTTTTAAAAGAAAATTCCTAAAATGCCCACACAAAAAACTGCCGCTGCTTCTTGCCAAATTAGGTTCTCTTTATATAGAAATTAAAAGGTATGTAAAATTATGTGGCTTATTTTCCACCTATTAACTTAAAATTTCCAACAAAATATGTTCATTTTGCAAAGATCACCCACAGTGGATTAACATCCATGAATTTCTAGAATAAAACCCATATATTTCAATCAAAATTCAAGTCTCCAAAATGCTTTAAAACTATCCATATTCGTATGATAAGCAATTGTTCTTGGTAGATTCTAGAGCTCTTATTTGCCAAACCCTCTATAAAATCAAAACCCAATCCTATAAAATAGTTCAAGACTATTATAGTTCCATGTCGAATAAAAAAATAATATTCTGAAACTTTGTTATCATATCATGAACATCATGCTATTTAAACATTTATTGAGTTACAAATTTTGAACAAAGAAGACGTATATTATTTAATATATATATATATATATATATATTTTTTCAATTTTCACATAATAAATTGTTAAGCTAGAGCTATAAAAAGTGTAAATATAAATTTATAAATAAGGGTAATTTAGTAAATTGGGCTTAAATATAATTTCATTTAAGGTTTTATTCATATGTTGTCACCAAACAAATGAATAGTAATAGTCATTCTATTACAGCTTATTGTATTCCTTGTAATACTAATTCCTAATATATTGTATCATTACATTGTACCAAATGTGTCCTTAGTCCTACAATGCAAAACTGCCACTTGGCTACAAGGGTTGGTAAATTTTTACTTCATTAGGACATGGTTGTTTAGACCTTTAGTTGATTCACCCATCATAATTAGAGATCAATTTTATTATCTATAAAACTTTAACTGATGTTATATAACCACAGGTGACTGGTCTCTTGGCTATACCTCAGTTTCTGGAGCAGAAGACATTTGCATTGGTGGTCAGCGATTAAGGGTCATTTTTGCACCGGTATTCCTCATCTTTTTTACTACACAAATATAAATGATAGTTTTCTTTTTGTTGGAAGCTTAAGTAACATTTGGTGTAAGCCATTACAAACTTGCATGTTCTTACTCATGGGCGACGCTAGCCATGGTCCAGGGGGTTCAAATGAACCCCCTGATTTGGCAAGAAAGAATATATATAATATATTTATTTTATTTTGACCCTCTAAAATAAAATTTTGAACACTTTAGCCCTAATTTATTTTAATCACAACTAAAATAACCTTAAATATAATCCTTTTACCAATATTTTGGCATTTTTAAACCCAAAAAAAGAATCCAACAACAAGCTAATTTAATCTAAAACCTTGAAAATAAAAATTAGTAACTAAATCTGAAGTGCTTTTAATTTGTTATTTGTTGAGTAGGGATTAGGGGTGTGGGACAGGCCAAGAGTGATTGAATGAAAATAAGCAAATGTTAACACAACAAAAATTTTCTTAACATCTATTTGAGAATAGTTTATCTAACTTTTTGCTTAAAGTATAAAATAAGTAGGAAATCATATAAGACCTGCAAATAGTAGGAAAAAAGATGAAGTAATAAGTTGGTTTACGACTCAAACACACTTAATACAGTTACAAAGAACAATAGTTGTCAAAGTTGAGTTGAATTGTTAAATACAAGAATTGTAAAGAGTTAAAACAAACTAATAGATAGAAGTATTCTGAGCAATGATAATTAAAGTTCACTTAGCAATAATAATTAATAATTTTATTGTATTTGAAAACTATGGATGATTTTCAAGATTTCATCTTAGCAATAATAATTACTCTGTTCATTGTATTATGAAACTATATGCCAAATGAACTAATAGTTTATATTTTATTTTCTTGCTAGAATTATGAACAAATTTGTAATAAAGAAACATTGTAGACTACAAGATTCATTTTCAATCTAAGATTTATCTTCTTATTGAACCCCTTAGAAAAAAATCCTAGAGCTGCCACTGTTCTTACTCTAGATGTGCTCAGGCTAATTATCCGTCCATATTTGTTGACAAATTGATAGCTGTCAGAATTGAGGATAGGATTATGGGTGAGACAGAGAAGACATACGTCGGTGGTTGGTAATGAATGGTTGCTATGCCTGGATGATGGTTGCACTGGTGGTTGGAATGATGACATTAGAAATGAAAGTGTCATGAATGGCAAGATGATATTGACAACCAGAATGATGATGTTGACTGTGGTCATCATCACTGGTGATTGATGACGATTGGTTCATGGGGTGTGTCTATCCATAAGAGGTTCATGAGTGAGTTGGCAGTCTTTGGGAATTTTTTTGCATAAATTGGGCCCTTAAATACTGAGTGATAGGTCATTCGGGTTATTTGGGAGCCTCAAATGGGGAAACAAACCCAAAAATTGGAATCTAGGCAGAAAAGGCCTGTTAGAGTACAAATGGTTGCCACAAGACAATTGATGTGGTCAATGTTGGTCAACAATCAAAGTCAACAATGTGGTATGGTGATGTAGCTGTTGATTTTTAGGGTAGACGTGGACTATTTTGACATGTTATCTTTAGATAAGGATACGTCTTTAGCATTAATTAAGATGAGTGACATAATTTGATTTAGGCATGTTTCGGACACTAATACGTGGTAGATGAAGGAGAAGACATGTGGCGGAGTCTTGTGATGACATGGCAATTGCTGCTTGGGACTACATGGCTGTAATGTATGCAGGCTTGTGGCTGGTGCATATATCACACATTCTAGCCCATGGCATGTAAGGTAGTATGACTGATAGCACATTGGGACGCATGAGAGTTTGTGGAAACCTATTGTCGTTGCGTGTGGGTGCGTGAAGGCTGGAGAAGGTGAGTGGGAACATATGTAAAACCTTTGGACAATGCTTGAGGGCGCATGTAGTGGTTGTTAGAGCTGATTCTGATGGTGTTTTGGAGAGTGGCATTCGATTTTTAAATGATGTGGTTTTTGGTTTTAAGAGTTCTTGGAAGGCTTATACGTGAAGAACATAGTGCTAAAGTGTGGTGAAATTGTTGGAAAGCACTGCTTTAGGTAAAGGATGTTAGAGTGAGAGAGGGGAACCGGATAGTGGGTTGGCTCTGATACCATGTTAAAAATGTTGTTGGGTTTGTGAGTGAGAGAGAGAAGAGAGAGAAATAGAGACTTGAAGAAAGGAAAACCTATTTTGGCATGATAGCTTACGTTCACAACAATAAGTTCTGAATGGCTACATCTTTATTATATTGAATCATTTGTACAAAAAAAAAAAAAAAAAAAAAAACTCATTGAAGGGCATTTATAGGAGCATATATTAGGCATATTATGGTAACCCTAAAATCACAGTATCTTGTCGTACTATAAAACTATGGTAGCCTATGGTATTCTACAAAACCATGGTTTATGATATCTATGGTATAGGGTATTGTATTCTAACAAAGGCAAATGATGTGGTTTTTGGTTTTAAGAGTTCTTGGAAGGCTTATACGTGAAGAACATAGTGCTAAAGTGTGGTGAAATTGTTGGAAAGCACTGCTTTAGGTAAAGGATGTTAGAGTGAGAGAGGGGAACCGGATAGTGGGTTGGCTCTGATACCATGTTAAAAATGTTGTTGGGTTTGTGAGTGAGAGAGAGAAGAGAGAGAAATAGAGACTTGAAGAAAGGAAAACCTATTTTGGCATGATAGCTTACGTTCACAACAATAAGTTCTGAATGGCTACATCTTTATTATATTGAATCATTTGTACAAAAAAAAAAAAAAAAAAAAACTCATTGAAGGGCATTTATAGGAGCATATATTAGGCATATTATGGTAACCCTAAAATCACAGTATCTTGTCGTACTATAAAACTATGGTAGCCTATGGTATTCTACAAAACCATGGTTTATGATATCTATGGTATAGGGTATTGTATTCTAACAAAGGCAAATGATGTGGTTTTTGGTTTTAAGAGTTCTTGGAAGGCTTATACGTGAAGAACATAGTGCTAAAGTGTGGTGAAATTGTTGGAAAGCACTGCTTTAGGTAAAGGATGTTAGAGTGAGAGAGGGGAACCGGATAGTGGGTTGGCTCTGATACCATGTTAAAAATGTTGTTGGGTTTGTGAGTGAGAGAGAGAAGAGAGAGAAATAGAGACTTGAAGAAAGGAAAACCTATTTTGGCATGATAGCTTACGTTCACAACAATAAGTTCTGAATGGCTACATCTTTATTATATTGAATCATTTGTACAAAAAAAAAAAAAAAAACTCATTGAAGGGCATTTATAGGAGCATATATTAGGCATAGTATGGTAACCCTAAAACCACAGTATCTTGTCGTACTATAAAACTATGGTAGCCTATGGTATTCTACAAAACCATGGTTTATGATATCTATGGTATAGGGTATTGTATTCTAACAAAGGGAAATTATTGTGTACTTCCGGAGTACTATAAATGCGTATTCCCTCTTCTCACATGAGTGGTGGGTCCCACAATGAATTTAATTAGTAGGACCCACCATTCATGTGAGAGGAGAGAGTATGCATTTATGGTACTCCGGAAGTACCTAATAATTTTCCTCTAACAAGGGTCATTAATTATTCATTTTAGGAAATTTTTTATAGGAAATTGAAAAAGTTATCAAAAAAGTTAGTCACTTTTTCATTTTCCCATAAAAAGTTTCCTAAAATGATTTATTAATGGATGCCCTAAGGGTATACATTAATGAAACCCTCCTAACAATTACTATTTTAATAATTTTTTCCTACATGAAAAAGTTATGTTTAATTTTTTGAGGGGGATTCCGTCATATGGACTTATTCCTTTTAGTACGAGAAATCTTGAATACTTTATCCTTCTAAGAATCTTGCAAATACCATTTTCCTTTTAATTTTGGTTGTCCAACCTAATTGTGGGTTCAAGTTCTTAGGTCTAACAATCCCTAAACTGAGCAATAACTTGATAAGAATTCATGAATTGAATT
This sequence comes from Quercus robur, assembly GCF_932294415.1. Lineage (NCBI taxonomy): Eukaryota > Viridiplantae > Streptophyta > Magnoliopsida > Fagales > Fagaceae > Quercus > Quercus robur. The sequence goes on along the minus strand of NC_065534.1, from coordinate 39,611,193 downwards.
CTCATGAGTTTGGGTAACTCTAAATAACAAATTGATTTCAAAAGAGTTTGAGCATCACTAAGCACATTGGTGCTTTATAGAATGATATAGATATTTTAAGTTTTTGCTTGCATGTGGCTTTATGCAGCATTTATGACTGTTTGATCATGACCAAAATGTCATGTTTGCTTCTTCCATACTATTATGCACCTTTTAAGTTATTGGTCATGGGTCTTGCAAATTCAAGAAGTGATTTAAACAAAAAATGACTTTGTTATTCCTTACAGACATCATTATCATCATCCATCATGATACATTTAAACCATAGCAATGAGATAATAGGAAAAAAATTAAGGAACAATTTCCCAGTAGGTTCTTTAGTTAGTATAGTGTTACAGCCTACAGGCTAGTGAACCAATATCATAAAGGGAGACCTATCACTGTCAGTTCTGAAGGATGTGTTGATTTTATGGCTTATTTTGATTTTCTTGGTCTTGGTGTTGCTTCCTTAATCAGCTTGCTGCTTATGTCTCCAAGTCACATTAACATTATTGATTCTCAAATTACCCTATCAACTGGTAGTTCACTACAGCCAAGAGCCAGTTCTCAATGTGCTTAAGCAAAAAAGAGGAGGGGAGAGAGACAGAAAGAGGGGCGGGGTGGGGGGAGCTTGCATAGAGTGCTTGGAGAAACAAACACATGAATTTTGATAGTTCATCATCTTATACTAATTTAATTTTAGCCTTTCGTTTCTTTAAATGAAGTTCTAAATGTAGTTTTCCATATAAACCAGCATTATATTGTTGTGTCTGAATATGAAAGATTCTTCTTAATACAGGGTCATACTGATGGCCACATGGCACTGCTTCATATGAGTTCTCACTCATTGATTGTCGGTGATCATTGTGTTGGGTAAGATTCTTAATATAGCTACTCTACTATATTATGGCATCTTTACATGTAATCTGATTGGCAAAATTTTGCAAACAGGACTACGCTCTATTATTATCCAGATTTCTTAATTATATTTAAGAAGAAATGGCTAGAGGGAGAAACACAACAGTTTGGTGTGTCCTGGCAACAATGTTAAGACCTTTACTTTCTAGAGGTTTTTGAGAAAAAGAAGGGGGCAGGGTGTTGGCTCATGGACTAACAACTTAAGCTACCAAATTAAATGATTGAAATTTTTGGAGATTGCAGTCTGACTTCCAAATTAAATGAGTACAACTATATGTTTATACATTGCAGAGTTTTTAAGTTGAATAGTTTAAATTCGTGTTGGCACGTGTCTGATGAAGAAGTGAGTTTTTTTTTTTTTTTTTTCAGCTAATTTACTATTTTGTTTGATTTAGTACAAGGTGAAATATTGTAACAAGATTTTAGAACCTCCAAATGCATACAGTGCTAATTCTATAGCACGTATATTTAAGATCCAACCATTACCATGATACAAGCATTCATTTAAGATGATTAGAAAAACTTCTTCCACGTCTGCGTGAAGCGGTTGGGGGAAGGGGGGTTAAGTGTGTGGAGAAAACTGATTAGTTACTCTGTTATATCCCAATGTACACTTTCCAGTAAGTCAATTTGAATACTATTCAGAGAACCACTCTTTCAAATGAGTCAAGTTGAGTGCAGTTCAAAGAACCACAACACGCTATGATGTTCACTAGGAAATTGTTGATAGGAGGCTTAATGGATGTAGATCGACTTAAATGCATGAAAGAAGCAGCCTCTTTTTTCCAACAGTAAATTTTATTTTGGATTATGGACAAAGCCCTGCTTTTGGCTGGAGGAAAATTTAAAGCACTTAGTTTTAACTTCCTCTTCTTAACTCAGTTATTAACCATCAATTTTGGTTTTGTTCTTGGTATTTATTTTGTATTTATTTTGTTGAAGCAAAAGGGCTTTACTTCAAACTTTGTGCTTGAAATCCCTAGGATCCCAAACCAATAGCTTTTTTACCAATTTTTTGTGATAGTGGAGATGCTAGTACCAATTTATTGTGAAAAACATGCAAAATAATAGAAGAAAAACAATACAAGACACAAAGTTTAATATGGTTTGGCAAACTCTATGCTATAGTCACAGGCAATGCCAACCAGAAAAAAAATCCACTATCAATGATAAAGCTTACAATTACACTCACTAACTCTCACGGACCTCACAAACATAGAAAAACTGAAATCAAAGCTTAGTCTCTAATTCTCTTATTGGAAAAAGTTTTCTAATTCTCATGCACCCTACAAAGGCTATACCACTCTATTTATTGGGGCTATCACACCTCCCTACTTCTTTTCTTATCAGTGTGGTAACACTCCTAATATGGATTAATGCATCTGCTTATTATTCTTCTAGTTAATGTTGGTTCCAAAATCAGCAGGAAAGCTCCAAACTAATTCCTCTTGTGGGCTGGACTTAAAATGCTCTGCTAATTTATCTGTGCTTTGTTTCAGTCAAGGAAGTGCCATCTTGGACATTACTTCTGGTGGAAATATGACTGTAAGTTCATGTGAAAGTCCTAATAATGATATATAATTACTCTCCTTTCCATTATGGACTACTCTTATGAACCAATATTGTTGTGCTATACATTTAAGTTTAAAGTGTTCTCATTGCTATTGCATTTCTTTTTTATTTCCTATTCACTAAATATGGCTAAAGTTGGACCTTCCATAATCAGATTTACATATTATGCCATAATCAATAAAATACAATTGACAAATATCGGTAATACCATTTGATATTTTTCCATCTTTTTAAAAGGTCTGAGTTGGTCTATCTTAGGTTTTGTATTGTCACCCTTCCTCTGCCTCATATAAAGTGGCATTATATGTTGGGGTTTGCCAAATTAATGATCCTTGCACCCTGTAAGAGATTTTAATTTCTTAGAGATCAATGGTTTTGAAGAAATTATTTGTGTATTAATTTCTGTGCCCCAATGTATCAATTTAGTATTAAAGATGTTTTCTTTTTGGAGATGTTAAATTATCTGTTTTAATTTCTTCCAATTATCATAGCCTGGTAGTTGGATTTCATTTTGGCTATATGATGACAATATTATTAGCATAGATTAGGTCCGTGTTTCAGTTTCTATTTGCATTAAGCAGCACTATTTTGAGTGCAGTTCCTGTGTCTTATTGACACTGAAACAAGGTTTGGTAAAAAAAAGGAAAGAAAGTCATTACTGCATCCTTCACATTTGTACATGGTAGGTCATAGAAAATTATCAGTTTCCCCCACCCCCTTCTGTCTAAAACTCATGAAGTGGATTTGCAAACTCCATATGTACTAAATCTATTATATGGAGTAACTATTTCGGCTATTCTCCTAGAAACTAGCATACCTTAATTACCAAAAATGGCACAACTAACACATGCTAAATTAATACATAAATCAATCAGACATATAGATACTCATACTTTACCAATAATGATAATACAATGGTTTAATTATTTGAGTGTTTCTATACATGTAATTATAATTTCTGTTTCTAAAAACCTTAAAGATTGCTGAGTATTTTGTTTGCTTGTTTATGCAGCAATACTTCCAAACAACTTACAAATTCATGGAGCTTTCCCCACACACTTTGATTCCCATGCATGGGAGAGTTAACCTGTGGCCAAAGCACATGCTTTGTGGATATCTCAAGTATGCATGTGTCATTTTCTCTATTTCTCGCTTTCCTAATTTAAGCTAAATTTTCTACAAACTTTTTACCCATCATGGGATCTTAGACAATGACTCCTTTGCAGGTAAACAAAACTTTTCCCCCCCACCCCCCCAAAAAAAAAAAAAAATCCCCCATCACCTTTATCTGCAATAACTCTTTTATTATTGGTATTGTTGGGTCCTAGAGTTTGACTTCTGCCAGCTTTGTCTTCTTACATCTAAGATTTACACTATATGTAACAATATTGTCTACCAAATCCTGACATGGCATTGTTCCTATATTCAGAAACCGCAGAAGTAGAGAAACGTCCATCTTGAAAGCTATAGAAAATGGAGCTGAAACTTTGTTTGACATAGTTGCAGAAGTATACTCTGAATTTGATCGTAGTGTATGGATTCCTGCTGCATCAAATGTGAGGCTTCATGTGGAGCATCTGGCTGAGCAAGATAAGCTACCAAAGGTAACTTTTGCTTGTTTCAACACAGCATTTCCCATGGCTATACATCAACACATATTAGCTTGAATATAAATGTTTTAGTTAGGTAGTTCCCATATATTACTCTTGAAAGGGGTAAAGTTAATTTCCCCTCTCTCTCTCTCTCTCTCTCTCTCTCTTAACAAAAGAAAAAGATAAAGTCATTATAATATCGTATTATCTCCTTATCGGAAAAATGCTAGATTTGCTTAAAGATACCCTTTTTTCTAGGAATTGATCTTTATCTTGAGCCAACTTTTAAAAGGATCAGTCAACCCTTGCCATGAAAAAGTCTTGCCATTAAATGTTGTAATTTTCACTTAATAGAAAGAAGGAATCAAGTTTTCCCTTACATTTAAGGACCCTGCCATGTAAGAGTGTACTGGAATATTAGTAAATGAAGCACATATGATTACCTTGCTTGTGTTATCTTCCCTGCATATTTGCATTTGCTTTATAATTGATTATTCTCTCCTCCCCTTTCTCTTGTGGATAAAATTTTCCTCCGGTTTGGAAGAATCTTCTTCAACTCATTGCAATTATAATAATTATCCATATATACTTTAATTACATGACCCATTAAGTCATTTAAACAAGTTACATAACTATTAAATATTAATAGTTATATGAGTAAAAGCACATGACGATATTCATTTGCATAGCCTTGTAGTGGGTTGGAGGATGGGAAAATTTTGTCCATTCTCACTTGGTGCCTGGGCGCCCTGCATCCTGTGATCCATGGAGCTGCTGTTGTACCTTCTGTCTTAGGCAATTTTGAAATGACTTATACCCTCTAGTGGAATAATTTGAAGGGCCTCTGAATAATTCACTATCTATGTTTGAAATGATTACAAATTGTTTGGCAAGCATACATATTTTAGTGACAAAAAGTGAAATTCCAAAAATTTATCTAGAGTGTGCAGGGCTTCTCTTTAGAAACTTTTAATAGCAGTTTGGATGCATTTGCTGACAAGGTGGGTGAAAGAGTGTGCAGGGCTTCTCTTTAGAAACTTTTAGTTGCAGTTTGGCTGCATTTGCTGGCAAGGTGGGTAGATTTGAAACCAAGTGAGGAAAGCTTCTTTGGCCACTCGTTAGGTTTGGACTCACTTCCCTTGCAATTTCCCTGGAATTTATAAAAGCTCTATATGTAATCTTATTGAATCAGTGAACCATACCATGTCAAAATGAAAGAAAAAAAAACTAATGAGCTCTAGGTCAAATGGCACCTCCTTTGCTGCACTGTGGAGAGAGAGAGAGAGAGAGAGAGAGAAAAAACTAATTACAAAGACCCCAGAACATAAAACTTTAATTCTATTATAATATATTCATTGTAGATCCAGGTATACATTTTCTAAGAACAAATAAGTGTTTGTGATTGTGATTTTTAATTTCTAGTAATGCTGATAGAGCCTGCTGAATTGTTGTGTAGGCATTTTCGATTCAGAAGTTCCAGAAAACTTGTGGGCTGTATTTCCTTGCCCGATGGATTTGGGCATACCTCAGTAAGGGTCTCCAGTTAAATTATCAGAAGCTATGGACATCTAAATTATTTGTATTTGGTGCAGTGGCTAGCTTTGCTGTTCTGTACTCAGTTAATAAGTTCAGTGCTAAATAAGACCCCATAAGGGCATAAAATCTGGAATTCGGTTTCAGATGTAATCTAAGTATATATCAGTAATTACTAATTAGTCTATTCATATTGTATTGTAGAGGATTTTCCAGAAGTTAGTGGAACAGGGTCTAAATGGTTGGTTTATACTTGATATGATGCTATGGTAAAGGTCATTGGTGTTTACAAGTTTAGACGACCTTCATTGTTTTGCTGTGTTGTGAAGCATATACGAAGAGTGAGTCCGTAGATGATATAAATAAGATTGTGAAAATTTATATGTAATTGGTTTGGTGGTAAATTTTAGAGCTCCTTAAAATGGCCTGACACCCGTCTCATAATAAAGGAGTGTTGCTCATTGATAATAAGACTAGATTGTGAAAAGTCAAGAATAGAACTGAGCAGTCTCTCTCTCTCTCTCTCTAAGAAAAGAAAAAGAAAAGAACAGAAAAAGAAAAGAGGTAAAAATCAACACGTAAAACGGCTCTGTTTTTTCTCTTCTAGACTCGTGTTTTATGTTAAACGGGTTCCAAGCTTGATCTTTAATTCTTGGAAGTTATCCAATTGTCTCTTTAACCTGCGTTTCTGCAACCAAACTCGTGATGTTTGTGATCTCTCTCCCCCCTACTTCTCTCGTGTATGTGAGCTTGTGAACTCCAAGGCCCATTATTTCCTCCATACCATAACGTTTAAGGCTTTACCATTCACGCTATTCCTGGCACTTCCCATGTGCCCTTGCTTAACCTTGCTCGAATCAAGCCTTTTTTAGACCCTGTCCATTGTCTAGCTTCATAGCTTAAAAACACTTCTGAAGACTTCCTCTTGCATAAATGAAGAAAACTATTTCCGAGCTTTTGCTTATACTGTAAGCTAGAGAAAGAGATGAAGCAGTGTAAGATCAGTGTTTGTAGAACAACTTTCCACAAGTATTAAAAGAGTTAGGGGAAGGAGTTTAAATATCACAACCACCCATATTCTTATGTTTGTCACTGGCGTTTTTCATAATGATACTAGGAATGTTCATCAACAATCGTGCTAGGAAATTCCTATCCTCAGATGAGATTTACTTCCCCCAACTGTTTGCATTTTATCCAAAGTAGCCCAGGCTTTCATATTCTTATTTTCTTTGCAATTCTTCATCTGATCTTTCCTTGCACCCATTTCAATTATCAAATGGGAGTAGAGGTTTGAGAGATTGGACTGCTCCCAATCAGCCATCACATTTAATGAGCGATAAGGAGCTAATGTGGCTAGCCTCAATGGTGCCAAATATCAAAAAATACCCTTAGAATCGGACGCGAAAGGTGGCATTCATGTTCTTAACTAGAGGAAAATTGCCCTTGGGACCATTATGGGAAAAGTTCTTTAAGGGACATGCAGGGCTCTACTCAATTTACCTCCATACTTCACCAGAGTTCACTGAAGAACCACCAGAATCCTCAGTGTTCTACAAGCGCAGGATACCAAGCGAGGTTAGAAATTTATATTGCCCTATCTCAAATTAAAAACCTACCAAGACATGAACCAAGCCAAGTTTTTTCCTCCATTCATTTTAACTGAAACTGTATTTTGCAGCAAGTGGAATGGGGACAAGCCACAATGGCAGATGCAGAGAGGCGCCTATTAGCTAATGCCCTACTTGATTTCTCCAACGAGAGATTTGTGTTACTCTCTGAAACATGCATTCCTTTATTCAATTTTACAACAATTTACAACTACCTGATCAACTCTAACCATAGTTCTGTTGGCTCAATTGATGATCCAAGAAAGATGGGCCACGGCCGTTACAATAAACATATGTGGCCAATGATATCATTGTTAGATTGGCGTAAAGGCAACCAATGGTTTGAAGTTCACCGGAAGCTAGCCATAGAGATAGTGTCAGATGTCACATATTACCCCATTTTTGAAAACCATTGCAAGCCTCCATGTTACATGGATGAGCACTACTTGGCAACCCTTGTGACCAAAATTCAACCGAGCATGAATTCCAACAGGAGCATTACTTGGGTTGATTGGTCCAGAGGTGGCTCGCATCCAACAAAGTTTGGGAGGAAGGATGTCTCTGAAGCGTTTTTGAATCGGGTGAGACAAGGTTTTAATTGTACTTATAATGGCATCACAACTACAGTTTGCTTTCTTTTCACGAGGAAGTTTCAACCAAGAACCCTAGAGCCTTTGCTAAGAATAGCCCCAGTATTGCTTGGGTTTAATCCATAGAAGAATTTGTACCTTTTTTAGCTTTTTAGTACTAGTAGTTAGTTGTCTAGCCATAACATTTGGATTTAATTGATAGAAGAATTTGTACTTTTTAGTGCTTGTAGTAAGTTGTCTGGCCAAAACATTAAAGAAAAAAATGAAGAATATGGTTACCGCAAGGATATAAAATAATTTGGCTGTACCATGGCATTGAGAGCATGTACAGGTGATGGAAAGGTTTCGTTGGTGTGCCTTGAAGAAATCATTGGCCACAAGAATAAATAGTTTGTTTTTGTTTTTTGGGGAAACAAACAAGGTATAGAACCAAATGAGAAAGAAAATCGTCGGTTGTATCCTTGTAATGTCTTGAAAATCAGGGTTTGTCCCTTACCTTTGAAGAATTTATTTACTCTTACCGGAGGAGTTCTTATTCTCATAGGAGGTGTGGGCTTGATGTAACGACCCAAGGAAAAGCGCTAACCATATCTGCGCTATATCTCAAAAGGACTAGTTACAATTGAAACTCCTTGCAGTTGTTAATAAAACCCAGTTCAACCCAGTAAATACCCGATGTAGGACTCATCACTAACGTTCTCGTTAGTGCCCACTTTGTGGGGTAGTGTCTTTGAGCCCACACGGGGTTATTGGGTTGGCTCTGATACCATATGTAACGACCCAAGGAAAAGCGCTAGTCATATTTGCTCTATACTTCAAAAGGACTAGTTACAATTGAAACTCCTTGCAGTTGTTAATAAAGCCCAGTTCAACCTAGTAAATACCCGATGTGGGACTCATCACACATCCACACACATCACACAATCAATCATATTGGGGCATCACAATATACTATATGTGTGTGCATGGTAAGATGGGAGTAAACAATTTTATGGAGCTACAAATAGGTGAAAAAATTAAAATTTTAGTGCATACAATTTAGTGAGGCAATTAAAATAAATAAATAAAAAGAAAAGAGGAAGATGTTTTATGGGCCTCTTAGAGACTAAAGAGATAAGTTTAAGTGAGTTTTAATCTACAGCCCACTACTCCACTAAGCCCACATTTCAGATGCGTCAAATATAAGATAAATGAAGAGATAAATTAGGGTTTTTCATAGAAAGGGTTTCATCGCTTAGGAGGTCTACTTTTCCCTTGGAGTTTAGAGCACATATAATTGAAGAAGCAATCAGATTGTTCAAGGTATGATTTCTCACCGTTAGAAATAAGAATTAAGGAGTTAGAATTTTTATCATGGAAAACTTTAGTGATGTGTAGACTGTGAGATTGGTAATTTCTTATATTACGATTTTTACACTATATCAATTATTCTTGAATCTTAGAATGCCACTGTTCGGAGTCTGAAAGAACAGCCGAAATTAATTAAAGCATGAATAAGGCTGCATCGTTTTATAGGACTATAAGGGCTTTAAGGTCTATAGGAACTTTTGGGCTATTGATCTATGCCGTAGGGTTAATTATGAATTGCTGGAGAAATTGCAACCGACCCCACACATGAAATCTCATCTTGTCAAAGTCCAAGTCCTCTTAGGGATGATTAATGGCCTTGGTAGTCTTTGCCTAGACTTTGACTAGTCCAAACAAAATGAACCATTCAGTTTCAACACTACTACAATTGTATTGAAGGATATTGATAGACTTGATTTTTATCCGAATTGTAATTGCATCCCAAAATATTGTGATATTAAATCCATTAGGGTCAATGATATTAAGTCCATGAACAAAGTCATATTAGATTCGGCCCACAGTTTTCATTGGGGTTATATATTAAATCCTAAAGTATTGGCTATTGCCTCTAAGTTTTGATAAATTTGAGGAAACACACTTTTGGGTAGAAATGCTTTGCATTAGTGCTATCATTTAGTTCAGCAAAATATTTTACTAGTGAGTCAGTTTGTATAGTTTAATAAGATTCATATTTTATGGAGGATATTAAGTAATTTCCATGATTGATTCTAGGTCCTATCTAAGAGTATTTTGAGACAATTGGAGGGTGTTTCAGCTGGACTTTCAGAGTGATTCAAGTGCTGTAAGTAATTATGCATAATATGCACAAGTTTTGTCCATTAGGTTCTTAGAAGTTAAAAGTTTTCAAAAGTTTTGTTTTTCAAACTTGTATTTCCTAAAGTTCATCAAAGTATTTTTGTATCATTGAAAGAGAAATTTTGACTATTAAATAAAGAGATACTTCGAATTTTAAATAAGTTTTGAATGTCCAAATCTCATTTAAAAGATGATTTCTAAACTAAACTATTTTCCGCAAATAATTGAGTTTCAATGTAAGTTTTCTAAAAAGGTTTTTGTTCTTTAAATTTGTTAAAACCAAGTGATTTCAAGGTCATATTCCTATTCTCCAAATGGTATTTAAAATGTTTCTTTTAGCAAATTTAATTTTCAAATTTACTCAAGAATTGTAATATATTTACATAAACTCCTCAGTCTCTATTCGTTCCCTAAGAGAGTTAAGCATCCTTTGATTTATGTTCAATTCGATATTGTGACCTTTGATATGCCTCTGTATTTGGAATAATTGTTAATATCAAGTAAATTATTATATTTTGTATAAACTTTACTTTTGTGATATGAGACTCAAAAATGAATGTTTTTAGAATTGATTAGATAAATGTGTAAATCCACTCACAGGATTGTATGTGAGAATATGTGTTGATCCCTCACCAGCAGGGATTAGATGTTGGTATCCACTCACAGGATTGTATGTGAAAATATGTGATGTGTATATGTGACACTGTGCTCTGATCAATTATGTGTATGTGTTCTCTAATGATTTTAAGATGTGATTACATATGTATTAAGTGATTCATTATATGTTTTGGAATAATTATTTTTGATATCATTGAATGAGTTTGTGAAAAAAATCAAAATACCCGTGCTTTGCTTGGCTCTATTCTGTTGTGTATTCTGTATAATTACTTACTGGATGTGTGGCTCACCCCATCAATTACAATTTTCAGATTAAAGTTTAGTTGGGGAACAGAACCTTTGGATTGCTTAGTAAGGTGCAAGGTAGAGCGTGGGAGTTTTAGGCGAAGTCAATAATACTTGAAGTCTTAAAATATTATTAGTTATTTCTTTTTATTCCGCTTTAGATTTCATTGTATTTTGGAGATTATTCTAAATTTGTGGAGTTTGGATTTTTGTAAGAGGTTTTTAAGAGTATTGTTTCTTTGGAGTTTTAATTTATTTTGGATTAATTATGTTTAGTAAGTTATATAAGTTCAGCAAGTTAGTCATGTATCTAAATTCATGTTCCATGGATTTGGGTTCCATGGAACATGAATTTAGATGCATGACTAACTTGCTAAACTTATATAATTCTATAAACAATTCCATGGAACATGAATTTAGATGCATGACTAACTTGCTAAACTTATATAATTCTATAAACATAATTAATCCAAAATAAATTAATACTCCAAAGAAATAGTACTCTTAAAAACCTCTTACAAAAATCTAAACTCCACAAATGGGAAATTAATCTCCACCGTAAAAAAAAAAAAAAAAAAAAAAAAAAAAAAAAAAAAAAAAACATGAATCACAAAATAAAGGTAACTAAATTCTATAAGTCTTCAATTTCTATTGAAGTCGCCTATAACTTCCATGCTCTACCTTGCACCTTACAAAGCGACCCAATGGTCTATATTCCCAACTATACTTTAATCTGAAAAAATAGTAATTGATGGGGTGAGCCACACATCTAGTAAGTAATTATACAGAATACACAACGGAATAGAGTCAAGCCAAGCACGAGTATTTTGATTTTTCACAAAATCATTCAATGATACCAAAAATAATTATTCCAAAACATATAATGGATCACTTAATATAATTGTAATCACATCTTAAAATCATTAGAAAACACATACATATAATTGATCAGAGCACAATGTCACATATACACATCACATATTCTCACATACAATCCTGTGAGCGGATACCAACATCTAACCCCTACTGGTGAGGGATCAACACATATTCTCACATACAATCTTGTGAGCGGATTTACACATATATTTGATCAATTCTAAAGACAATTATTTTGAGTCACACATCACAAAGCAAAGTTTATACAAAATATAATAATTTACTTGATATTAGCAATTTCTTTTCAAATACAGAGGCATATCAAAGATCACAATATCGAATAGAACATAAATCAAAGGATGCTTGACTCTCTTAGGGAATGAATAAGAACTGAAGAGTTTATATAAATATATTACAATTCTTAAGTAAATCTAAAAATTCAATTTGCTAAAAGAAACATTTTAAATATCATTTGGAGAATAGGAATATGACTTTAAAATCACTTGGTTTTAACAAATTTAAAGAACAAGAACCTTTTTAAAAAGCTTACATTGAAACTCAATTATTTACGGAAAAATAGTTTAGTTTAGAAATCATCTTTTAAATGAGATTTGGACATTTAAAACTTATTTAAAATTCGAAGTATCTCTTTAAAACATTATTCAATAGTCGAAATTTCTCTTTCAATGATACAAAAATACTTTTGACAAACTTTAGAAAATATAAGTTTGAAATACAAAACTTTTGAAAACTTTTAACTTCTAAGAACCTAATGGACAAAACTTGTGCATATTATGCATAATTACTTACAACACTTGAATCACTCTGATAGTCCAGCTGAAACAACCTCCAAAAAGCCTCAAAACACTCTTAAATAGGACCTATCATCAATCATAAAAATTACTTAATATCCTCCACAAAATATAAAGCTTATAGAACTATACAAATGGACTCACTAGGATTATACTTTGCTGAACTAATAACAATTTCAACACTAAATTAACGTTTCTCTAACCAATAATATTTCTTGCATTAATCGAAACTCATATTGCCATGAGGAAGGCAGTAGCCAAAATATCATTGACCTAGGGTTTAATATAAAACCCCAATAAAAAAGTAAGAGCCATATACCTGAATAGAGATTTGTAATCCATGGCTTGTTCTAGAGACACAATGGCCAACCTAGGATTTAATTAAATAACTCTGATGAAAACGTGAAGGCCATATTCATGAATAATATTTGATCCATTACTATGTTCTTGGATACATACGGTGGCCTAAAATTAGGATTATATATATATATATATATATATCTATATATATTCCAACGAAACAACCTTAAAGTCATCCTAACGTAAACCATCCTCTAATATATATAACCCAAGAAACACGATAAAGCTACCTAATATACAAACATCTTTCTGCCAAAACCATAAATATATCTCAAGGTTTATAACAGTATAGTAATATTAAGATGGAGTTTTCACCTTGATTTTGTTGTCAAACCTTGTGCCCCTAACAATTTTGTCTCCTCCTACTATCACGCCACCTCTCTCTCTCCCTCTCAAATTTTCTTTGGCATCCACTTTTACTAAGAAACCCTTCTAATGAAAACCCTAATTTATCTTTTCCTCTACCTTATATTTTAATGCATCAAAGATGTGAGCTTGGTGGGATAGTGGGCTGGAGTTTAAAATCCACTTGAGCTTATCTCTTTAGTCTCCAAGAAGCCCATAAAACATCTTCATCTTTTATTTATTTATTTATTATTTTAATTGCCGCACCAAATTGTATGCACTAAAACTTAATTTTCTCATCTATTTGTAGCACCACAAAATTGTCCACTTCCATCTTATTGTGCACACACATATAGCACCTCAACTCTATATTAAAAATGACAAGATGCACTGATAATCATAAAAACAAAATTGGGGTATTACACTCTTCCCCCCTTAAAATAAGTTTAGTCCTCTAAACTTGACATACCTTAGTCCTTGAACAAGGAGGGATATTAGTCAACCAAGTTAGCATCACTAAAACTTAGTACTGTCCATAACATGTATGAATGGAAATCTTAAGAATATCTTCCTTCTTAACTTTGAGTTGATGGTAGCCTGATCTATGGACAATATTGGGTAATAGACATTTTTATTTATTTTTTTTATTTTTTTTTATTTTTTTACAATCATCCTATTCGATTGCCTATTGTCTATGCATAATATCCTTTCCACATGAAAATAAATTATGAAATACAACCCTTATCTAGAATCAAAAATATCATGATAACCAATCTACATTATATCATATCAAAATCTCAAATCTTACAGAGAATTAAGTCAGCCATTACTTCCTTGTCTACTATCATAACCATAAAATACTTACATGAACTCAGCAACCATTGCTTCACTTAATAAGAGAAAATAAGGAGATGATACCTGACTTAGTTTCCTCATCACTTTGCCTAGTAATGGCAAACACCCGTCCTTGGATTTTTGGCCTCTGATTCATATCATTAGGCTTAACCATTGGCTCACTCTTCAAAGCTGGGCAATCTTTGATACGATGACCCATTTTTCCACACTTAAAACATGCCCCACTTTCACGATAGCAAACACCGTTATGTTTTTTACCACACTTTGAACAATTCTCTATTACTTGTTGCACCACCGTAGGCTCTAGTTCTATTGTCGTCTTCTATTGTGATGTCCCAATTTGATTGATTATGTGATGTGTGTGGGTGTGTGATGAGTCCCACATCAAGTATTTACTGGGTAGATCTGGGCTTTATTAACAACTACAAGGAGCCTCAATTGTGACTAGTCCTTTTGAGGTATAGCGCAGATGTGACTAGTGCTTTTCCTTGGGTCGTTATATATGGTATTAGAGCCAGCCCAATAACCTCGTGTGGGCTCAAAGACACTACCTCACAAAGTGGGCCTTAACGAGGACATTAGGGATTTAAGTGGGGGAGATTGTGATGCCCCAATATGATTGATTGTGTCATGTGTGTGGGTGTGTGATGAGTCCCACATCGGGTATTTACTGGGTTGAATTGGGTTTTATTAACAACTGCAAAGAGCTTTAATTTTGACTAGTCCTTTTGAGGTATAGTGCAGATGTGGCTAGCGCTTTTCCTTGGGTCGTTACACTTGATGTCGAACCAAATTTGAAAAAATCTTTCCATCCAAGGGTGAGAAAAATCCAAGAGACCATCCAACAATTTACAACTAAACAAAAGCCGAAAATTCCAATGAGGTTTTTTTTTTTTTTTTTTTTTTTTTTTTTAAATTTATTTTTACGGTTACACTTTTGGAAATGATGTTTGAAGGAATTCAAATCCTCCAGATTTCCTAGAGTACTCTACCAAATAGATTTCCTTAAATCTTAACAATTCTTTAATGATTTAATGTTCTGGATTTTGTCATGTCAACATTCCATTAACGATAATCTTAATTGTTTTGTTTATAACATTATTTTATTATTTTAAGAATATTGTTAGTAGAATGCTGACATGGTAGAATCTAGACTCTTAAATCATAAAAGAGTGGTTATGATTTAAAGAAATCTATTAGTAGAGTACCCTAGGAAATCTAGAAGATTTAAATCCTGTTTGAAGATTGTTCAAATTAATTAACAAAATACAAAATAGATTAGAGATATAAGGTGAGTGTGGAGAGATAAATTTATCAATTTGAACTGAGGCACGGAACTTAATCCGTTGTCCTAAAGAAGCGATTTCGCCCCCATTGGAATAACTTCGTCGATCTAAATGGCTCAGGCAGTCACTCTCCAGGATACAATGGCAGCTCTATTAGTGTGCACTCACAAATAAAACTTCGAACTTGTCATGTGATGCCCAATATAAAGATTGAAGAAAAATAGAAGAAATAGTATATTAAATGAACTCTATTTTTTTTTTCTCGCCCGTTTGAAAAGAGGAATGGCTTTTTGGTTATATGGAAGAGCTAATAAAAAAGGATTCAGATCCTCAAGATTTCCTAGGGTACTATAACAGTAGATTTCCTTAAATCCTAACCACTCTTTTATGATTTAAAGGTCTAGATTTCTAGAGGATCTAAATCCAATAAAAAATTAACCAAACTTACACAATTGGCTGGCTTCATTTGTGATTTACTTTCCATAGAGAATTCCCCAATTGCAGCGAGTAGTTTTATGGATGTTGAAAGTAATGAATTTTGCAAGAGTGAATAAGGAAAGAAAATGGATGGTGGACTTAGGAAATTCTACCAACAAAGGATTGATTTGAGGGATTTCATTCCTTTGACACCGAAGCTACCCAAATCAGAAGTTATGAAAGGGAATAGAAGATATTAGGGATTTGTTTCTGCTAAGTCTTCACGTGTTGGCTGACTTGCTTTATCATGGGCTTGGGCTAGTTAAACACATACTTGGGATTCTAAAAAAAGGGTTTAAAATTTTTAAACATATCCAACAATCCCCTACATGTTTAAAAATTTATATTTTATAAAAAATGGGCAGTCACGAGATGAATTAGTGCTGATGTCTTGTGGACTTGAATCAACACTTGGAGTTTATATTTTAGAGTTTACAAATTCTTGGGGATACAAGATCTTGAACTAGATTCATAAACTACCGAATATAAACTCCTTTTTCTTGTGAATCTTTTGACAAGTTCTCGATTTGGCGCGTTTCGGCCATTCACCCTACCTGGATTTTCATGAGTTCTCTAGAAAGTTTTCTCTCACTCTCATAGGAGGCAGCCCCACCTCCATACTCACATAGTTGAATTCATCAAGTGTGTACTACCACACACCACCCTTAAAGGCTAAGAATTCATTAAGAGTTATAAAACTCAAACTCATTAGTTTGGTAGTGAGCACCATCTACACCATAGGGAGGGACAATGAGATCTCATTCTCACTAATAGTTCAATCTTGAATATCTCCATAATGCCCATTGAACCTTTTAAACAAAGGTTAGGTTGTCATCATGGGTGATTCACTTAATGGGCTTAGGTCCCATCCCACTTGATGTATCATAGTCTAATTGTATAGTTATCCCTTTTGGTAAAAGGATCTGCAAATTCTTTTCTAACCACACAAACTCCATGGCAATTACACCATTATTTATAAGTTGTCACACTATGTTATGCCTTAGGCGCATATGCCTCTTCTTCCCATTATAAAGCTTAATTTTTCCACACATATTTATAGGTTGTAAATCAAAATACAATAATATGGCGATATTAGTATTTCTGCAAGTAGATATCTCAACTTTAATAACTGTCTTTTCTTAGGTAAAAAACTCAAATTCCATAGTTGATCAAGCATCATAGGTTTGTTTAGAAGACTTACAAAGTATAGCTACCTCACCTAGGGTGAAAACATAGCCACTAGTGGAGTGTGTCTTATCATTATTTGATAATCAATTTGTATCACAATAGTCTTCTAATATTGTTGGACACCTTGTAGATGTAAGGCCCAAGTTCATGGTGCCCTTCATATATCTCAAGAGAAGAGTTGGAGCATTCAAATGTTCATAGGCAAGATATCTACAAGGTTTCACCAACAACATATGCAATGTTAGGATGTATACAGTTTATTAAAAATATCAAACCACCAATAATTTAGCATGTTCAGATTGTGCAACGGAATATTCCCAATTTTATTATTATTTTTCCCTTTATTCAAAGTTACATCTGTCTATACATGGTTTTTCATATCAAAGAATGAAAGGTCTTTAGTAATTCATATCAACTCTCAAAATAGCAAGTCATCCACATATAGGCACATGAAAACATCACTATCACCAAAAAGTTTTAATTTTTATTCATACATCTATCAAGTTTGTTCACAACAATTTTGTCAAAAACCAAAGCTTTATTAAGCTTTTTATGCCATTATTTAAGAGCTTGTTGTAATCCTTTTTTTTTTTTTTCAAAGACCACTATAGATGACCTCTAACAGTCCAAGACTCCTTTCAACCATTTGAAAGTTTTTAAAGTGTTTTGCCTCTACACATATTTCACCTTTTATGTATTCTTAATTAGTTAAGTTGGAGTTGAACTCATTTGTTTCATTCCGCCATGCCAAGTACCCAAAGATTCAACAATACAATCAAAGAAGTACTACTCAGCAATATAATCAAAAGAAGTACTAGCTTTATTCCATGTTCTCATAATCATAATCAAGTACAAATAAGCAAAAGAAGTACTAGACTTATTTCATGTTCTCACAGTCAGCATCAAGTACAAATAAGCCCCTGTGACAGAAACCCTTGCCCACAAAATCCCTATTGTGACTAAGGACAAGCTTGTTAGATTCAAGTACAAGTTTTAGTCCTGCTTTATTGAGCAAGAACCCAGATACTATGGCCTTGTTTGGATTTTTTTTTTTTTGATCACTCATCACTCCTCACTCAATTTCCGTCACTCGTCACTCATCACTAATCACCCATCACTAATCACTCATCACTCATTACTTAAAACACCCCACCCTGTTTGGCACTATCACTCACTTGTCATCACTTAATATTTTTCAACTGTTTGTGGGACCCACCCACTGACCCAATGTCAGTTGACTTTTCTCTCTCTTTTATTATTTTTTTTCCTGCCTCTCCCCTTCGTTTTTCTCTTCATTTTCCCCTATTTTTCTCTGCTTTTCTCTTCATCCATGTTAACACATATTTTAATCAAGCCCACCATAATCCTTATTTTCATACTTTTCCCAGATCTACAATATAACCAAATGGCTATCTAGTATTTTTCTTTTCCAAAAACCCAAAAAAAAAAAAAAAAAACCACCGTCGTAGCCGCCGCTACAACCCACAGTGACAACAGCAACAACAGCAACATCAATAGTGGTGACAACTTCGACATCAACAGCGGCGACAACTTCGACGAACTCGAGAAGAAAAAAAAAGGAATGGAAACCCAGTGAAAAAAAAAAAAAAAAGAAAAAAAAAAACCCAAGTCCAGAAACCAACGTGAAAAGAAAAGAAAAGAAGAAAAAAAAAAAAAAAGAACCAAACCCAGAAAGTGAAAAGAAAAAGAAAGAAGAAGAAAAAAAAAAAGACCAAGCCCAAAAACCAAGGTGAAAAAAAAAAGAAAAAAAAGAAAAGAAAAGGAGAATAGAAAAAAAAAGAAGATAAAAAAAAAAAAAAAAAAAAAAAAAAAAAAAAAAAAAAACCAAACCCAGAAAGTGAAAAGAAGAAAAAAAGAAGAAGACGAAGAAGAGGGGGAATAGAGAGAGCCAGACTCGTGAAAGACAAAAAAAAAAAAAAAGAGAAAAGAAGATAAAGTCAGTGCAAAAAGTCTGACCGTGGGACCCATATGTAATTTTAATTACAAAAATGCCATTGAGTGATGGAAACAGAGTTATGGAAACAAAGTTATTGAAATCCAAACAACCTTTTGAGTCATGGGTCCCACCATTTTTAAGTTATGAGTTATGGAAACAGCAAATCCAAACACCTCCTAAGTTTCTACGCATGTCAGGAACATGAAGGACAACATTAAGAGCAAGAATTTTTCTAGATGTCAATTTGAGAACAACTTTTCCTTTCCCACTACCTTGGCAATGCATGCATCACCTAGGAAGACATTTTCACCATCATTCACTTCCTCATATTCGGCAAACATGTTTCTGTTGGTATAGATATGCCTAATGGCCCAATATCCAACACCCATTCAGAAAGGTTGCTAACAAGATTCACCTCTGAAACAACATCAACTATAATCTCTAACTTAGTCAAGTTTGCTTGGGGTTTAGAGTGAAGAGGATCCTCCTTCCTAAACTTACATCGTGCTGCATTATGCCTAACTTTCCCACACACAAATTTCCCACACACAAAGCATGGTCCCCTTTTCTTTTTATGCACCCTATCATACTTTTTAAATTTGTTGTCATTTTTCTCAAATTTCTTATTAAGGCCCTTCCCATTAGCATATTTCTAAAAGTTTTTAGATTTTCTAGGTTGTTTTTGTTCAACCAGATTGGCCTTAGAAGAGAATTCACTTGCCAAGTTGTTTTTGTCCTGTTCCTAGTTTGATTCCTCAATTTGAATATGGACAATTAAGTCTTCTAAAGACATATCACACTTCTTATGTTTCAAATAATTTCTGTATTCTTTCCATGAGGGTGGCAGCTTTTCAATAAGAGTAGCTGCTTGGAATGTATCATCAATGACCATTCCTTCAGCAAGAATTTCAAGAACAATATTCTGATACTCATGGACTTGTTCCATGATGGGTTTGTCATCACTCATCTTATAGTCTAGAAACCTACCCACCACATATTTCTTAGTTCCAGCATCTTCAATTGAATATTTCTTTTTCAAAGCTTCCCAAATTTCTTTTGCAGACTTATAAGAGTGGTAAATATCAAATAAAGAGTTTGACAGATAATGCAAAATATGACCATGACATATGCGATTATCTTTTTCATAAATCAAAGCAGATGCAGAACATGCAGGTTCAGCCATATCAGCAAGGACACAATCATCAAACAACACATAATTCACACAGATTGCTTCCAAATAAAATAACATATGTTCAGACCACCTCTTATAGTGATTTCCATCAAAAGGCTCAAGTTTTGACATATTCGGAACAACAGACATTTCGTTAATTAATAAGAGCAAAAATCACTTCTTTAGATTGTTGGAAATGATGTTTGAAGATTGCTCAAATTAATTAACAAAATACAAAACAAATTAGAGATATAAGATGAGTGTGGAGAGAGATAAACTTTTCAATTTGAGCTAAGGCACAAAACTTAATCTGCTATTCTAAAGAAGCCATTTCGCCCCCACTGGAATAACTTTGTTGGTGCAAATGGCTTAGGTGATTGCTCTCCAGGATACAATGGTGGCTCTATTAGTGTGCACTCACAAATAGAATTTCAAACTTGTCATTTGTTGCCCAATATAAAGATTGAAGAAAGATAGAGGAAATAGTATATTAGATGAACTCTATTTTTTTTTTCTCACCCATTTAAAAAGAGGAATGGCCTTTTGGTTATATAGAAGAGCTAATAAAAAATTAACCAAACTTATACAATTGGCTGGCTTCATTTGCGATTTACTTTCCATAGGGAATTCCCCAATTGCAGCGAGTAGTTTTCTAGATGTTGAAAGTAATGAATTTTGCAAGAGTGAACAAGGAAAGAAAAAGGATGGTGGACTTAGGAAATTCTACCAACAAAGGAGTGATTTGAGGGATTTCATTCCTTTGACACCGGAGCTGCCCAAATCAGAAGTTTTATCAAAGATGATATTAGGGATTTGTTTCTGCTAAGTCTCCACGTGTTGGTTGACTTGCTTTATCATGGGCTTGGGATAGTTAATCACATACTTTGGCTTCTAAGAAAAAGGTTTAAAAATTTTAAACATATCCAACATACACAACAAAATTTCATAAAATTTAAAATGACAAGTTGAGATGTTAGGTCATTGTCGGGGACGTTTTTGCGACCAGGGTCAAATATGTAAGAATGACCAAAATCTTCCCTTGGGTTCTTTAGAAATGTTTATGTGTAGAGAATAATGCCCAAAATTCCAAATGTATATAATAAACAAAAGGCTAATGGTGCTTTAACAAAAAAGAAATCAAAATGTCAAAATTGAAATACAAGAAAATGCAAAAGAAAAGTACACAACAGGTCCGAAACTTCAACCCATAGTCAGCGAGAAGAGAAAATTGAGAGAGGTTGTGAGGAAGAGAGGGAAGGTTCCCCCGTACCCATATTTCCACCCCTAAACTTTAGAATTGTGAGGATGTTAACTGACTGAATGGGATTTTGCTCTAAAGTTTCAACTTTGTGAGGAAAACGTGGTTGGTTGATTTTTGAGTTGAAGAGAGAGTTTCATATAAAGTTTGGAGTGTTGCTAATTACTGGTTTTTTAGTAGTAGAAGAGGCTTTTATCCCCCATGACACTAATTTGGTGTCTTGGCTTGGGTTACTTTTGTTTAAGGAAGAGTTTGACATTCTTTTAACATGATTTGGGAAATAAAGAGGGTTTGCTCTAATTGGCAACCTTTGATTAGCCATTTCAAATTATTGGAATACTCACCTAAGAGAGGGCTAGCAGTTGGAGTTGGCCAATGAGAGCCAATTATTTTTAAAAGGAAAAATGGGTTTGGACAGAAAGTTTGGGCTACAGTTAGTCAGAGCATAAAAGCTGTTTTGGGGTGAAAATTTCAGGTACAAAACCTCCTCTATGAGCCT
Organism: Quercus robur; assembly: GCF_932294415.1. Lineage (NCBI taxonomy): Eukaryota > Viridiplantae > Streptophyta > Magnoliopsida > Fagales > Fagaceae > Quercus > Quercus robur. The sequence goes on along the minus strand of NC_065534.1, from coordinate 39,589,213 downwards.
GAGATGCTAGTAGTGCCCCTTGCCCACTTGGTAGCACACATGGGCTAGGCTCATGCAAAAGGTCTTAAAAAAACCGACTCATACCCTCCAAATCACACTTCCTCAATTTCCCCAAATATGTCGCATGGGCTTGGGTCATCCTTAAAAGAATAAAGTAAAATATAATACATGAATTGAGCTCACAAGGTAGTTGGACTCGATTGAATTGAGCTTGTAAAAAATGTGTCACAAAAATGAGTATCAATAGTTATCATAGGTCAAAATACAACGAAATAAAAATTATATGAGGACCAATCACAACTCAAAATAAAGTTGTAAAAATATTGTGAGATTTTGTTATGCCATAAATAAAACTGTAAACTAGCCAAACCTATTACCAAACAATATTACATGTTCGCACTAGGTTCATTTTCTTGTCGAATAAGTTTTGAGTTTGTTTACAAGTTACTTCATTAATTTATTTTTTCTCATATATAGAAAATAGTGACTATAATTTGTTACCCTTTTACAAATTTATGGGATTTTACTATGAATAGACTTATAGACTGATTACTATGAATAGACTTATAGATTGATTATATTATAAATAAAGTAGAAATAATAATTTGATATTATATGGAACTATTTGCATACTTATATAATTCAATCTCAAGTTTATCTAAGTGTATTTTTAGACAAGTCTACATATAGAAATATAATATTATATATAATTAAATTGCACTTTATGTTCATAAACTTATTTACAAACAAATAATAATGTTTGAACTTGGCTTATTCAATACTCGAGCCTAAACTTTGGCTTTAACTTAACTTGTTTACTAAACAAATTAATATATATAAACTTTTCTCGAGCCAAGCCTTGAGTTTTCCTTGTTAAACAACATTGTGTTGTGTCTGTTTCAGTGGTGAGTGATGACTTTGTGTTCCAAGTGATAAAAAGCATTATAATGGTTTGAAAAATAAAACAATGTTGGACATAGTCTCTCGAGCATTAATTATTAATAATGACTTTGGATGAGGGTGTTAACTGGGCCATTCCTAAACGGGGTAGTGCTATTTGTCAGAGGAATCATCCTTCTCAAAAAAAAAGAATCAACCTCCACATTTACATATTATTGGGTGGGTGCACCTGGACTAGGAGGACATGAACCAGGGCTCCCTAACGGTCAATGAAGAAGACCACAACCGAACAAAGACGATAGTAACTGATTAAGGTAACTGAAACTAACAATCCCCACCAGCAGCAGAACAAACCTGTCCCCGTAACCCTCATAGCAATCTTAACTCATCGTTGCAGCACTATAAAGTCTTTACGACTAGAAAGTGAATTTGATTCTCAACTTAATGGTATCATTGTGCATACCATCCTTCCTGCTCTTATTTTCATTTCTATTAAGTATTAACCAAATGAAAAATATTGTTTTGCACTTATTATTATACACTGTGTTTATAATGTCCATAATTTCACGCGTGATGTGCACATTTTATTATTATTATTGATGTCCATGTTTAATTAGTGAAAGAATGTGAGAATAATTGTCGGCAATTCAATCTGTTTTATTTTTTTTTTTTGATGAATGACGATTTCATTAAAACAACTAAAGGATTACAAAAGGGGCAGGACAAGACCTATTCAAACAGACTCCATACAAGTCATCCTCAAAAACATTTAAAACATCCACAGGTGGACTATTAAAAGCCATACAATCTGCTTCTTGGTTAAGGCTAATCTTAGCTAAAGAGTCTGCAACACGGTTCCCTTCACGAAAGCAATGATTAAATTTTATCCGGCTGAAGCGGGAGCTGAGTGACCTGTAGTCATCCAATATAGGAGAAATAATATTGTTCACATACTGATCATTCCTCAAGGCCTCTATAACAGCTTTAGCATCTAGTTCAACAATAATAGATGCTATGTTGAGATTGCAACACATAATAAGACCCTCCCTTAGGCCCCACAACTCAGCACAAAAACTATTAGTAATTCCTATACGCCTGTTGAATCCCAAAAGCCAATTCCCACAATCATCCCTTATTACTCCCCCACAGCCAGCCACTCCCAAATTGCCACACATCGACCCATCTGTATTGAGTTTCATCCACCCAACATGAGGTTTATCCCATCTAATCCTTTTAACACATCTATGAATCATCAATCTAGGGGAGGCTATACAATGAATGAATTCAAAAGTTTGATTCAGGATTTCAACATGCAACTGCTGGTTTAGCCTTTTCCTTTGAAAAATGAAGTTGTTCCTACTCTTCCAAATATTCCAAATAGCGAAAGAAAACAAGGTATTCCACGGTGGATTCATATTGGCTGATGTGTTTCTATGATTCCCATTCCTGCTAAGCCAAACCAACAACTCACTTCTCCAAAACTCCTGGTCAACTTCTACTCTACCTAAATGATTCCATACCGCTTCAGCCCAAGGACAATCTCGGAGAGCATGCAAAATTGATTCCTCCGCTTCTTGACAAATAGGACACACAACTTCTTCACAAGCACCTCTCCTCATCAGGCAACTCCTAACCCCAATACTATTGTGGGCACACATCCAAAGAAATGTTTTAACTCTTGGAAGGGTGTTTGCTTTCCATATCCAGCTAGCACTGAATTTTGGGCTCTCTTCATGCCCCATTGCAATCTTGTAGGCACTCTTCAAGTTAAAATTACCTTGAGCAGAGTCAGCCCAAGCAATTTTATCACAACCTCTACTTGTAATCGCAATAGGAGTAGCTTGAATCAACATTTTAATATCCAAAGGAAGCTCAAACGAAAGTCCCTTCCAATTCCAGCCCGTATCTTTCAAGAAATCTTTAACTACCAACTTATTAACTTCCCGAGAAAGTGGCCCTTGAATAAGACTTCGGAGGGGGCCCTTGCTCAACCAACTACTATACCACAAACTCAACTTACTGTCCCTTCCAACTGTCCACCTACTGCCCTTCTCAAATGTGCCCTTACCTTTCTTCATTGCTGCCCAAACCGAGGAACAAGGGAGGCTGTTGGGGTTTGCAGCACTCAATCTTCTACCCGAACAATACTTCTTGCTTAAGACTTGCACCCAAGGTGCATCTCCTTCGGTGTGAAACCTCCAATTGAGCTTCCCAAGAAATGCAAGATTTCTACCTTTAGCCGCTTGCAAGCCAAGACCCCCTTCTTCCTTCGTTCTAGTAACCTTATGCCAACCAATCCAGTGCATTTTCTTTACAGAGTCTGAAGACCCCTAAAGGAAATTACGGTTTACTCTATCTATCCCATCCAAAATTCTGCCAGGAAGGTAGGAACACTGCATTACATAAGCTGGAATAGTTGCCGATGAAGCTTGAATAAGGACTTGTCGACCAACCAAGGATAGCATGCTTGCTTTCCACCCCGAAAGCTTCTGCTTTACTCTATCAAGAACAAAATTGAAATCCTGAGAAGATGAGCCAGGTTGTTTCAAAGGAAACCCCAAATATCTACCAAGCAAAGGAGTAGATGCAAAACCAAGGATATCACATAGTGATTCCCTCATGTCTCTATCCACATTTGGAGAGAAATAAACTCTCGACTTAGCTTCACTAACAGTTTGCCCCGATACACTACAAAAATCATCAAGCACATCTCTAATTGCTGAACAATTAATGTAGTCTGCTTTAGCAAACAGCAATAGGTCATCCGCAAAAAACAGATGGGAGAAAGCCGGACCACTTTGTGAGGCCTTGATTGGTTGCCACATCTTAGCATTACACTTCTCTTCTATTAGTTGCCCAAGGAAATCCATGCACAAAATGAACAAATATGGAGACAAGGGATCTCCCTGCCTTATCCCCCTAGAGGGGTAAATAGGCTCAAGCGCTTCTCCATTGTATAAAATAGAGGTAGACACTGTAGAAACACAGCTCATAATGATGTCCCTAAGATCAGCTGGAAGGTTTGCTCTAACAAGCATTTCTCTAACAAAACTCCACTCAAGCTTATCATAAGCTTTTTCCAAATCTATTTTTATGGCCATGTACCCAGTATTCCGCTTCTTTCTGCTTAAGGAATGAATAATTTCTTGAGCGATGATCACATTATCCATACCCTTTCTTCCTGGAACAAACGCCGTTTGGAGGGGAGAAATCAACTTACCCAAAAACGGTCTTAATCTAGCCACAATAATCTTTGTCAACACTTTATACACAGTATTGCACAAACTTATGGGCCTATAATTACCCAAAGTCTCTAGCCCTTGAATCTTCGGAATTAAAGCAAGATGAGTGGTATTAAGATACTCAAGGACTTTTTTTTTTTTTTTTTTTTTTTTTTTTTTTTTTTTTTTCTGTAAAAATCCGCTTTATTTCCTCCATCACCGAGCTTCCCACCACAAGCCAAAATCTCTGGAAGAATCCTGCATGAAGCCCATCTGGCCCCGGCGCTTTAAAAGGCTTTAAAGACCATAAGGCTGCCTTAATTTCCTCATCCGAGACCCCCCCACTAATACTTAGCTTCTCTTCCTCCGAAAGTCTTGGCTGCCATTGGTAATTTAAATTGTAAGTGGCAGAGGCACTGGTTAGCGAAGTCGAAAAGATATCAGCAAACCCATTTCTAATGTACTCCTTAACCTCACTTTCCTCAACAATCCATTCTCCACACGTGTCTTTGATGGCCATGATTTGGTTTCTTTTCCTCCTGACCAGAGTAGAAACATGATAAAAAGAGGTATTTCTATCTCCCTGAATCATCCAATTTACCCGAGATTTTAAAGCCCATAGTTCCTCTTCCTGACTGGTCACACTATCCAACTCCTTCAACAGCTCATTTTCCAGATTACATAAAAAAGAAGAAGGCCTGCTAGCAATAGAACGTTGGATACCATTAAGTCTTGCGATTATATTCTTTTTTCGAGAGAAAATATTACCAAATTGGGTCTTGTTCCACACCTTAGCCTCCTTAGTAAAAATTTCAATGGCATCCACAAGCCTGGTACAATGCCTCCAAGCTTGTGTAACAACCTTCAGAAAGGATGCATCAGAAAGCCAGCAAGACTGAAACTTAAAAGGCCTAGCTCTTCTATTCATAGCCCTTGGTTGCATCTCCAGCAACACAGGGCAATGGTCCGAATGACATCTTGTGAGGTGAACCACTTTCGCTTCAGGAAATAAAACACACCAGCTAGGATTTACAAAAAACCTATCTATTCTTTCTTGAATTAGAGCTTGCACTTCTCTTCTATTAGTCCAGGTAAACTGAGGACCAGAAAACCCAATATCTATCATGTTACATTTATCTAGACATTCTTTAAACAACAGAGATCTTCTAACACTAACAGCTCTCCCCCCAAATTTATCCTCCCCCACAAGAGGCTCATTAAAATCCCCTACTATCACCCAAGGCATGTTATGAAGTTCAGCAACATTCATGAGGTTTTTCCATAAAATCTGCCTTTCAGCACTCCTAGGACTAGCATACACAGCAGAAAAAAGCCAACTAGAATTCAAGGAACGTACCTTAACCACAATGTGAATCTCCTACTCAGTGTTAGCTAAGGAAGAGATTTCCACCTTATCTTCATTCCATAGGACCCATAAGCCACCGGCATACCCGATAGTTTCCGTGTGAATAGCTCCATCAATGGGAAGATTGTCAGTTATTTCCCTTACTCTTTCACCTCCAACTTTGGTTTCCATTATTACCATAATTGCTGGATCATGATGCTGAACCAGCTCTCTAACATGATTCTGAAAATAGGGCTTCAAAGCTCCTCTACAGTTCCACACTAAAATATTCATCATAAAGATACAACTTGGGAAGAGGCAGAGATCAACAGGCGGCATTAGCTCCACCATCTTCATCAAAATCCATCTGATTCCCCACCCAATCTTCACCTCCTCCATTGATGGCAGCACAATCACTAGCACTACCCACCATGGGTTCTTCACAATCCTCCAAAATGGGTCCAAGAACAGTAACCAATTTACCTTCGCATCGTTCGCCGTTACCGGACCCCTGCATTTCCGTGCTCTCCTCGTAATGATTCTGAAACTCCCCATGTTGAGAACTTGCTTGGCTCAGCTCACAGCTTAAATTCTCTCCGGACTCACCACGGCTGTGCCCCTCAAAATGGTAAACCCCCTCTGTCCACCTAGCTTCACCAAATCGGAAATTGGAGGCCTCTCTCGGACTCAGCTCGCCACCGCTCAGCTCACCAACGCTCAGCTCACCACCGCTCGTCTTTTGATGGTTCACGGCCTGCACAGGACGGAAATGGGTCTGCACTGAGGAGGAGCTTAGAGTTTTCCCATTTACATCGGCGCCCTTTGACTGAGTTTTTGCTACCTTCAGTCGAGCTAGAGCTCTTTTGTCTTTCACTGAAGCATGTCGTGTGGGCTTTCCAGGAGTGTGATCCAGCTTAGGCCCATTTTCAGTCTTATTCACTTCATGTAGACCTGGACTTTGGTTTGAAGGGAGCTGGGCCTGTCCCACAGGCTTGTTACTTATGCTTTGAATGGCATTTAGTATTCGGGCTTTCTCTATTCCTCTAAAGGCTGGAATTTTCCTTTTGGACTCTCTGCTTTGTCCAATAGAATTCTCCTCCTTTCCCAGCACAATTCTTTCCCTGGCATTCGCTGCATGTTTACCGTTACTATTTACACCTTGTACCTTTGTCTGTCCCACACGGTCCCCATCACTTCTGTACGTTCTTGCCCCATTCTTTTTCTGTGTTACCACCATCCACGACCATATGTACACTCCTGAGCAACATTTGGCACATCCTTCTGTACCCCCTCGGGCCCCACATCCACAGCTGTCCTGCTCTGCTCACGCTCAATGTGTGCATGTTCATTTTCCTTTTCTTCCATCCCCATCTCCGCTTCCCTCGTCGGTGAACTGTGCCAGATAGTATATGGACAAGCTTCACGTTGGTGACCCAATCTCCCACATCGAAAGCATAATTTCTGTATTCCCTCATACGACACAGGTTGTTCAACTTTCCCAAGAAGAATGGCCATGACCAACGGTTGCTCAACATCTATTTGAATGCACAATCTAGCAAACCTACCTCTAGTCTCAGATGCAGTGAAAGTATCAACCCGAAGCACCTTGCCAATGGCATTGCCAATCCGATGTAATGCCTCAGCATTATAATACTCTATAGGAAGCTCATTTAGCCTTACCCAAACTGCAACTGAGGAGACGTTTGCCGACGAAGGCCTAAAATCTGGTTCCCATGGCCGGAGAGACAAAAAATGTCCACCAATGAACCATGGACCTTTCTTCAGAATGTTTTCAAAATCTTCCTTTAAGGACAACCTCACAAGAAAAAATCCATTACCCATGTTCACACAATCCATCCTACCCGCTGGTTTCCACAGAGATAGCAGCTTACTTTGAAGGAAATGGAAGCCCACTGATTTCCCATACACCTTGACTATTAAAGCTCTAGCCCATGGATCCCGAATCTGTTGCTTTTCCTCCTTTGAGAACCTGACAGCGACCAGCCCCTACCTAAGCGTTTCTATCTCCTCATCCGACTCAACATCATCCTCCATTAGCTCCTCAAAGTTGAAAGCTTGGATATACGCTCCTGGAATCTCACCAACAAGTTTGTCTTTAAAAGACATACTCTGATTCCAAGGACCAAGACCTCTGACCGGTGCCGAGGAGCCCGACTCATTTCCTTCACTGAAACCTGCATGTTTTACATCCTTAACTTTTTTCTTGCTCCTAGCTAACTCTTCCTGTTCTTCCCTTGAAAGCGAGAGACTCATAGTGTTTGATTTTTTTTATTCAAAATCCAATCTGGTTTTTATCTTTATAATAAAAGTACCAATGTGCGAACAGTGCTTCGGTACTGTGCATCCAGCGTTGTTCACTGTGCATATACTGTAGCTGCAACAGTACTTTGGTTTCATGATTTTTTTTTTAAATCCTTTTGTTTATTCAACTAGCACTGTAGCTACAGTGCCTAAAGTTTTTTTTTTTTTTTTCTTTTAAATATTGATGTAAACTAACATTTATATTGTTATACTGACACAATAAATTTCACAATATTTTCACAATTATTGACGTGTCAATTTCTTACAAGTTGAAATAAAATAATAAAATATGAGAATGTAGCCAACCACAACTGAAAATAAATGTTTTAAAAAAATGTTACAACACTTATTGTTATCACAATATTTTCACAATTGTTAAGATCGCAGTTTGTTATAGATCAAATAAAAAAAATGCTAAGTCCACAACATTTTAACATTAATTTCTACAGTGCTTAAAGTTTTTTTTTTCCCAGTAATTGGTTTGTGTTTTTTTTTTTTTAAATATTTATATAAACTGGTATATAAATTGTTATACTGACACAACAAATTTCATAATATTTTCACAATTATTGAAGTATCAATTTCTTACAAATTGAAATTAAAAAAATAAAATATGAGACTGTGACCAACTACAATTGAAAATAAATGTTTTGAGAAAATGTTACAACACTTATTGTTATCACAATATTTTTACAATTGTTGAGATCTAAGTTTCTTATATATCAAATAAAAAAAATGCTAAATCCACAACATTTTAACATTAATTTCATAACAAATCATAGGTAAGCTTTTATTGATGGATAGCACTGGAGCTACAGTGCTTTTGGTTTATTCAACTGGCACAGTAGTTACAATACCTAAAGTTTTTTTTTTCTTTGAAATATTTATGTAAGCTGGCATTATATTGTTATATTGACACAACAAATTTCATAATATTTTCACAATTATTGACGTATCAATTTCTTATAAGTCGAAATAAAATAATAAAATATGAGACTGTGACTAATCACAACTGAAAATAAATGTTTTGAGAAAATGTTACAGCACTTATTATTATCACAATATTTTCACAATTGTTGAGATCTCAGTTTCTTATAGATCAAATAAAAAAAATGCTAAGTCTACAACATTTTAACATTAATTTTTACCGTGCCTAAAGTTTTTTTTTTTTTTTTTTTTTCCAAGTAATCGGTTTGTGGTTTTTTTTTTTTTCTTTCTTTTAAATATTTATGTAAGCTGGCATATATATTGTTATACCGACACAATAAACTTCACAATATTTTTACAAATATTGAAGGATTAATTTCTTACAAGTCAAAATAAAATAATAAAATATGAGACTGTGACCAACCATAATTGAAAATAAATGTTTTGAGAATAACAATAACAATTTTATCAGTTTAAAACCAATAATAACTTGTCATTTAGAATTTGGTCTAAAAATATTATGAATGTAACATTTCTCTTAAATAAAAAAAAAAAAAAATATATCTATTTGGATCCTAAAATTAAAGATATTGTGAAAATATTGTGATATTTTATTGTATTCTTAGACTTCTTTTTTAATATAGTCAAATTGGGTGAGACAAAATTCACGGTTTTACACACAAAATTTATATTAATTTTCTCAGGTGCACCAACACTAGTAAAAAAAAAAAAAAAAATCTCAACCTTAAATTAGTCCCAAAAATATTTGTAGTTCGTTATAAAGTTTAGAGGCTAGAAGGCAGAGTCGACAAACTCGTCAAATCCATGGGATCATTTTGACTGCATGGTGAGGGGGAAAATTAATGACAAGGTTTTTTCTCATATGTCTATCAACAAACAGATAGGAAGAAAAGGGACGTTGATTTCTTTCATTTGCTTTCCTAGTTTCGATTAAAATCTTTTATTATTGTACAATTTATGACTTGATTTTGAGCTTAAGATTGCTTTGGGATTTGTTTTACTGCTGATTGAGATTTCCGGTTCCAGTAAACATTCATTGATCGGATGCTATGCTCGATTACAAGTTATTTGGTTCATGCCCGTGGAAAATGTGAGTATTGACAAATGAATAAAAAAAGGTCCTGTTAATCGGTGCTTTTTTTTTTTTTTTTTTTTTGGTGTGTGTGTGTTTTATCAAGACTCACCGGTTTCTTTTATTTAATTTTTTTTTGAATTTCTGGTTTTCTTAATTCACATTTTTGTATTTTTTTTAATTTCTAGTTTTCTTAATCCCTAAGCTCACCTTTTGTTTTTATTTTACCTCAAATCTCCTTTTTTTTTTAATTTGGAAAAAAAAAAAAAAAAAAAAAAAAAAAAAAAAAAAAAACGCTCCTCCTATAAAACTGTGGGGCCTGACCCAAAACAATGGGCTACTTAAGCACAGGCTCGTTCGAAAAGCATCATGTCCGAGGAGAAGTTATAGCCAAAACGTTATTCAAGCCCAACTACGGTAAAGGAAACCCGTCCGAGGAGTAACCTCTCCTCGGACATTACAAAGTCCAGGCCAAGAGCTCGCCCCTACCACTGCAGCTCATCCTCCAAGCATATAAAAAGAATAAAACCCAAAATATCTCATGGAAAGCTGCTACCGCCACATTAAATGTGTCACAACCACTCTCTTGGCCGCATTAATGAGGAAAAGACCCCTGAACAGTACTGCCTTGGCCACTGCAACTCACAAGGGGATGATAAAGGTGTCTGATAAGACAGGTGCTCAAGTGGGGGCTTAGATGATCAACAAGTGTAAGGTTCAGATAAGAATAATAGAGCTATATAATATAATAGAGCCCCTCAAAGAAGAGGGAGGGAAAAACTGTATTCATCACTTAGGGAATAAAAGCTTCTGGGGAATATTCATTCTGGGGTTTTTATCCTTGTAACAACCTTCTCCATACCTAAGTCCGACCAGGTTCACTGAGGCCAAGTTCTTTCACCCATCCTCTACAAACATTTATTGTGTGTTGCGCTTTGGGCTAGGGCCTGATCAAAAGGGTTTGGGCCAGGAAATTCGTGCAGCTACAATTGGCACCGTCTGTGGGAAGAACTAGAGCATCAGCTAGCACAACAGTCGAAGTATGGCAGAACTAAGCCCGCATCAGGAGAATCCCCACCAGGCAAACTCCCAACAGACACAACCCGTTGAGTCCCAGAGGCAGAATAACCCCACCAACCCAGGCGGCAGGGGGAATCGTGAGGGAAGTGTGCATACCGTCCGGACGAGCCAGAGTTACACTCAGACAGGCAGTCACGTGTCCCAGAGGCGAAATAGTCATCAGGCCATGCAGCGGGAGATAGACGAACTAAAAAGGGAGTTACGACGTGTGCGGCGAAAACGGTCCCGCTCTGACTCAGAAGAGTCTTCTAATACGGAGGATGTGAGTTACCGACGGAGGTCGAGGACTCCCCCAAGTGAGACTTTTTCCTACAAGAGGGAACCACGCTCTGTGCGGAAATGTGAAAACCCGTCCAGCAAAGGTTCAGGGAACGATGTCATGAAGAAAGCGCTGGACCAAGTTTCGAGATCACCCTTCACATATAGAATTGAAGGGGCTAAGCTGCCACGACGCTTCAACCAACCGGCGTTCGTCATTTATAATGGCCGAGCGGACCCGGTAGAGCACGTGAGCCAGTTTAACTAGAAAATGGCAATCTACTCCCAAAACGAAGCCCTAATGTGCAAGATCTTCCCGTCCAGTTTGGGATCAATGGTAATGAGGTGGTTTAACAGCTTGAAGACAAATTCCATAGGTTCCTACAAGCAGCTCACTCAGGCTTTCTGCTCCCGTTTTATCACAAACACCAGAATCCCTCGACCCCTTAGTTCATTATTATCCTTGTCTATGCACGAAGGGGAAACCCTGAAAGCGTACTCGGATAGATATTGGGAGGTGTATAATGACTTAGATGACAACCATGACGATGTTGCTATCAGCACGTTCAAAAGCGGCCTCCCCACCGAGCATGGCTTGAGAAAATCCCTCACTGGAAAACCAGTTGCTGATGTTCATCAGCTGATGGATAGGATCGACAAGTACAAAAGGGTGGAGGAAGATCAGCTGCAGGGAAAGGGAAAGGAGAAGGTCATTCCCCCCAAAGCAAATGACTTTAGAACGGAACGGTATAACCCTAGCCAGCCGAGGAAAGATTTCTCGCGACAGGCTGGACAGAGCCACGCACAAACAGTGAATGCCGTGTTCAGGGAGCCAATACAGCAGGTGCTGGAGAAAGTAAGAAACGAGCCCTACTTTAGATGGCCGGGGAAGATGGCCGGGGAAGATGGCCGGAGACTCATCCAAGCGTAACCAAGATCTATACTGCCACTACCATCAGGACCATGGGCATACCACTGAGGATTGCAAGAATTTGTGGAATCACCTAGATCAGCTAGTCCGAGAAGGGAAGTTACGTCACCTTCTACACCCCTCGAGCGGGCACCACGGTCAAGCAATACCAGAGTCTCGAAAGGATGTGTCCTTAAGACCCCCTACTGGAACGATACATGTCATCCTCGATGTACCAGGAAGAACTGGGCCACCCATCCCCAGAATATTGGCTGTAGATCGGCCCTACTCCGAGGACGGGCACAGGGAGCCCAAAAGGTCGAAAAAGCGAAGCTCTTTGATACTGGGATTCTCGGACGAGGATAAGAAGGGAACTATTCAACCTCACGACGATGCCTTGGTGGTTACATTAAGAATTGGAGGCTTCGATGTGAGAAGGGTGTTAGTAGACTCAGGTAGTGCGGTGGAAATAATGTACCCTGATCTATACAAGGGGCTGAACCTCAAGCCGGAGGACTTGGCAGCTTATGATTCCCCTCTTCTCAGCTTCGAAGGGAGGATGGTTACGCCGAAAGGGCATATCCGGCTACCCGTGCAGACGGGATCAGAGGTGGTGGAGGTAAATTTTATCGTGGTTGACGCTTACTCCCTCTATACCGCGATAGTTGCCAGGCCATGGATCCACGCCCTGGAAGCCGTGACCTCCACACTCCACCAAAAAGTAAAATATCCATCCAGAGGACAAGTAGAAGAGATCCGAGGAGATCAGGCCGTATCCAGGAAGTGCATGGTTGCTGCCATCCTACATCGGCCCGTTGCCGAGTCCTCGGCCCCAAAGAACTTATAGCAACCAGACTCCTCGGTAGGGCTAGGGGAGGAGCCAGCCGAGGAGATCAGGTGTGAAAGTTTAGAAAAGATCGCTGTCAACAACGACCCGGACAAGTTTTTTCAGGTCGGCTCTGAATTGCCTGCTCAAGAAAAAGAGGAACTGATCGGATTTCTCAGAGGAAATGTCGACGTGTTTGCGTGGGACGCCTATGACGCTCCGGGGGTTGATCCTGGTCTTATTTGTCACCACCTTAACGTCAACCCGTCTTCCATTCCAAAGAAGCAGCCTCCCCGACGCCCTTCGAAGGAACACGCTAGTGCTGTGAGAGACGAGGTTGCAAAACTGAAAAAAGCAGGGGCTATTAAAGAGGTTTTTTACCCCAAATGGTTGGCAAACACGGTGGTGGTAAAGAAGAAGACAGGAAAGTGGAGGGTCTGCGTGGACTTCACGGATCTGAACAAGGCGTGCCCAAAGGACCCATTCCCCCTACCACGAATAGATAGGTTGGTGGATGCGACCGTGGGTCACCCTCGGATGAGCTTCCTGGATGCCTTCCAGGGCTATCATCAGATCCCCCTTGCAGCAGAGGACCAGGAGAAGACGGCTTTCATGACGCCCATTGGAAACTACCACAATAAGGTGATGCCGTTTGGGCTAAAGAATGCAGGCTCAACCTACCAAAGGATGATGACCCGGATGTTTGAACCACAGCTGGGCAGGACCATTGAGGTTTACATAGACGATATGGTTGTGAAGAGTAAAAAGGTGTTAGAGCACGTGAAAGACCTTAAAGAAATCTTCGCTATCCTAAGAGAACACCGGTTGCGGTTGAACGCTTCTAAATGTTCCTTTGGGGTAGGGTCGGGGAGATTTCTAGGGTACATGGTAACCCACAGGGGAATAGAAGTGAGCCCCGATCAAATCAAAGCAATAAATAGCCTACAGGCTCCTCGGAACCCTAAGGAAGTGCAGAAGCTCACTGGTATGATTGCAGCATTAAACCGGTTCATATCGCGGTCAGCAGATAGATGCCGACCTTTTTACCTCCTGATAAACAAGTGGAAAGGGTTTGAATGGTCGGAGGATTGTGTTCGGGCTTTCCAGCAGCTTAAGGAGTATCTGTCACGACCCCCCATTATGTCCAGCCCTGAAGCAGACGAAGTGTTGTTTGCGTACATCGCTGTTGCTCCCCATGCTGTAAGCCTGGTACTGATACGGGATGATAATGGGGTGCAGCGACCAGTATACTATGTGAGCAAATCATTACACGAAGCCGAGGTACGATATCTACCTCTGGAAAAGGGAATTCTGGCGGTAGTCCATGCCACCCGAAAGCTCCCTCATTACTTTCAAGCACACACGGTTATCGTTCTCACCCAGCTTCCCCTCCGAGCAGTGCTTCGAAGCGCTGACTACACTGGAAGGATTGCCATGTGGAGTGCGCTTTTGGGAGCCTTTGATATTAAATATATGCCCAGATCCTCCATCAAAGGCCAGGTCCTCGCAGACCTGGTAGCGGAATTTGCTGAACCCTCTATAGAAGCAGTAACTGAGAAGAAAGACATGGATGGAAAACCGGTTGGTGTGATTACGGCAAGAAAGGCCTTGCATTGGAAGATCTACGTGGATGGCGCGGCCAACTAGAGAGGATCTGGAGTTGGGATAGTTTTAGTATCACCAGACGGTGCCGCCATTGAAAAATCACTGAGGCTCGGATTTTCGGCTACGAACAATGAAGCCGAATACGAGGCCTTGCTCCAAGGGATGATTATGGTTCAAAAACTGGACGGAAGACTAATAGAAGCATTCTCGGACTCCAGGTTGGTCGTCAGACAGGTGATGGGTGAGCTGGAAGCCAGAGACGCTAGGATGCAAGAGTATCTGGGACAAGTCAAGCGCCTGCAGACGAGTTTTGAGTCATTCAATCTGACGCACATTCCCAGAAGTACAAACACTCATGCAGATTCGCTGGCCACTCTTGCCACGTCCTCTGCGCATGACCTGCCACGAATGATCCTCGTCGAAGATCTAATCAGGGCGAGTCCCGTCGGTAAAAACCCGGCCCAAGTTCGTCAGATTAGACAAAGTCCCAGCTGGATGGACCCCATAAGGAACTTCCTCCAAGACGATATCTTACCGGAAGAAAAACTAGAGGCCGAGAAAATACGTAGAAATGCTCCTCGGTTCTGGCTATCAGAGGACCGCAAGCTATATCGGCGCTCCTACTCTGGACCGTACTTACTCTGCGTACATCCAGAAGAGTTCGAGTCCCTACTTGAAGAGTTGCATGAAGGAATTTGTGGAAGTCACACCGGAGGAAGGTCGTTGGCGCACAAGGCACTCACCCAAGGATACTGGTGGCCGAACATGCAAAGACAGGCCCAAGAGTACGCTAAAAAGTGCGATCAGTGCCAAAGATTTGCCCCGAATATCCACCAACCCGGAGGAGTTCTCAACCCACTGTCTAGCCCATGGCCGTTCGCACAATGGGGTCTTGATATTGTCGGACCTTTCCCCAAGGCTGCGGGGAACAAGTGGTACATAATACTCGGAACCGATTACTTCACTAAATGGGTGGAGGCTGAACCTTTGGCCAACATTAGGGACGTGGATGCCCAGAAATTCATCTGGAAGAACATTATCACCCGCTTCGGAACCCCACGTACACTCGTTTCCGACAATGGTATTCAGTTCGACAGTAAGAGTTTTAGGGAGTATTGCCGCGAATTCGGGATCATTAATCGATATTCCACCCCCGCATACCCCCAAGGAAACGGGCAAGTCGAGGCCGTGAACAAGGTCATAGTGAACGGATTGAAGAAAAGATTAGATGAGGCAAAGGGAAGATGGGTAGAAGAGCTCCCACACGTCTTGTGGACCTATCGTACAACGCCGCGGCGTTCAACCGGTGAAACCCCCTTTTCCATGACTTATGGGGCTGAGGCCGTGCTCCCAATCGAGAACAACTTCCCGACACTGAGGTCTAGCTCGTTTACCCCAAGCGATAACGACGAGTTTTTGGGAAGAAGTCTAGACCTAGCCGAGGAAAGAAGGGAAAAAGCCATGATTCATATGGCCTACTACCACCAGAAGCTGAGACAAGGGTATGATGCCAACGTCAGGCTGCAACCTCTAGGTCCAGGTGATCTCGTGATGAGAAAGATTCTCGGTAGCGCGAAAAACCCCTCTTAGGGCAAGTTGGGGCCCAACTGGGAAGGACCGTACCGTGTCACATCCGTGGCCGGGATAGGCACTTACTACCTAGATTTGGATGAAAAAACTGTACCTCGGCCATGGAATGTAAATAACCTCAGAAGATATTGTTATTAATGAAAATGGCTTCGCCCATGTTTTGTTTCCTGATTATCCTTCATCTGCTAATCTATCTGCGACTATTCATAGTTTTAAACAGAACCAAAGTCCTGCATGGCTCCTCGGACCACAGACTTTGGGGAAATTATTACTCATGACAATTCATACAAGTTTTAAACAGAACCTAAGTCCTGCATGGATCCTCAGACCACAGACTTAGGGGAAATTATTACTCATGACAATCTATTCATAGTTTTAAACAGAACCAAAGTCCTGTATGGCTCCTCGGACCACAGACTTTGGGGAAATTATTACTCATGACAATTTATTCATAGTTTTAAACAGAACCAAAGTCCTGCATGGCTCCTCGGACCACAGACTTTGGGGAAATTATTACTCATGACAATTTATTCATAGTTTTAAACAGAACCAAAGTCCTGCATGGCTCCTCGGACCACAGACTTTGGGGAAATTATTACTCGACAATTTGGGAAACTATTACCTAAGGGAAATCATTTTTAGGCGCACGCACAGTCTAGCACCGTTGCAACCCTCACTCAAATTTGCTACAACATCCTCTTCACCACGACCGTTTATATCATTATCAGCACTAAATAAAGGGATGGTGCTAACATAAATCCATAAAAATGAAGGAAACATTCTATATTAATATTCCGAGACCAATACAAAAGGGTGCAAAAGCAGGACAACTCTCATTCAAAAAAAAAAAAAAATAGTAAAAGCAAAGATAAAGAAAATACAAAAGTTAAAAAGCCAAAAAACTAAGCCTTGGCGGGAGGGTCTTCTTTCTGCTCTGGCTGAGGAGGAGAAACCACGATGGTAAGGTCCGCAGCCGGATTCTCCGTGTTGACAGGCACAGGGGCGGCGTCAGGCACCGCCAAATCCTACTCAGAAGCTGCTTGGGCGCCGTCAGGATTCACTCGGATCTCCTGAGGGTAGAAAACGTTCTCAGGCAACCTTAGCGCCGAATTAGCGGGAACTCCTGCAGCATCAAGAGCCTGAGCCCACGAGATACTGCAGTAGTCCCTGCACACCTCAGGGATCTCCTCGGACAGCCTGGCCTCCGTTTCTTGGACCCCAAGCTGGCGAGCAGCATTCTTTTCAGCCTCCGCAGCCTCCCGGATCAGCTGAGCCTCCTCTCTAGCCCTCCGCAGCTCACTCTCGACTCTTTGCAGAGCAGTCTTGAGATCCACCACTGCCTGCTTCTCAGTGGCGAGGTTGAGCTGGGTCGAGTACAGCTCCTTACGCTGATCCTCCGCCTGAGTCTCGGCACTCTTCAGACCAGCCTCAGCACTTTGCGCCGTTTCTCCGACTCCTTGAACTTCTCAGTAAGCCCAAGGTGATCATGCTTGAGGGACCCCAAGGTTGTCTCCATCTCCGTCCGAGACTGAGCCTCAGCCTCAGCCCGACTCCGACTATCGCGACAAAATTCCTCAGCCACAAATACCTGCTGAGTGATCTGCAAGCGAAATAAAATCGGCTCAGAGTTTAGCAGGGTTAAGTAAATTAATAAAACAGTAAAAGAATTACTCACCATCGCAAGATCCCTTTTAAGGGATAGGAAAAGCTCCGGCTGAAAGAACCGCCTATAGGCTTCCATATCTCGAGGAAGCAGTAGGGGTTGCTCTAAGGCATCAGCCACGTACCCTGCTCGGCCCCGATTGTATTCTCGGATCGACGAGTTGTAGGGGATGGCAACCCCATCCAACTCCAACTTAGGGCTCCACGTACGCGGGGTAGCGCGCACCTCAGCACGGTTCTCCTCGTCCTTGCTCTCCGAGGAGTATGCCCTCTTACTCCTCTGTCCCTTGGCAGCCTTTTGCTGCTTAGTAGGCCGGGTAACCAGCTCTCCCTCCTCAGGGATGTCAGCCTGCCTCTTCTTTTTCAGGTCAGGGATAGCCTTGAGGCCAGGATTAGTAGGGACCTGAGGGGCGATTGGAAGTGGGTCCTGGGTTTGCGCTTTGGCAAGCGCCTTCGAAGACTAACCCTTGCCTCGGCTGGACATCAACTCTCTCAGAGATTTTCCCATATCACCTCCTTCGTCCGAAGTGTCTTCCGAGCAGGTTATAATAATTGGACCAGCGACCACGGAGTTGCGGTCCTGCTCTCCTTCAGGATCGGAAAGCTCAACCACGAGGTCTTGCTGAACTTCCTCCTCGAAGTAAAACTCATCTATTTCTTCCTCAAGGGAAAGACGAGATGATTCGGTGTGCCCCTCAACTGGATCAACAACACCAGGCTCTTCCGGAGGAGGTAGTTGCTCTGCTATACGGGGATGCCGAACAACGGGTACAACGACTGGGGGAAGATCATGTGGAGCTAGGAGCCCGTTTATGGATACGTCAATCCTAGCCAACCTCGGACTGCCAGCCCTTATGGCGTGACCAACGGCTTGAAAGGAGCGGCTTAGAGGTTGATAGCCCAGGACTAGATGAGCCGCACGTAGCTGTCCGTCCTCGGCAACGTAAATCTCCGACCTCAGAAGATAGTTCAGCGCCGGCACATTCACGAAGTTTAGCCGGGGAGCGACGTGAACTTTATCTGCAAAACATCCAAAAACAATGGGGTTAGTACATGAAATTCTCCAAGTGTGAGGAAAGCTAGAAAAATGACCCCTCAATGCTAAACCCTATCCCCAAAAGGACTGGCCCTAAAGACGCCGCACCTGGTTTTCCTGCCCTGGTCGGACAATGAATACCGTCGAACCACTCCCCCGAAGCAATAAGAAAATCATTCTTCACGGTCTTATTGGAGACTGGAAGACAGGAGATCAAGCTAACCACCTCGGATCGGGATTTGAGATAATACCCTCCCTTATCGAGGCCACTCTCGAGGCGATGACACTCATACAGATAAGCCACGTCGTGCCAAGTAAGGCTTAGATTCAACCGCTCGTCTAAGACATCTACACAACCTAGTATCTTGAACATATTAGGGGCACACTGATACGGCGTCAACCTATGGTTGGACAGGTACTCCCTTGTGATCCTACGCATGGGAAGTGTCATCCCTCCCTCTATGAAAGCAATCATGGGGATAACAACTTCTCCCTCGCCTCTATCTGTCAATATTCTCTTAAGAGGACAGTACCGCAGCCCCACGCCCGGGGGAATGTGGTATTTTGCCCTAAAGGCCTCCATAGCGACCGGAGTATTTACTAATTTTTCGAATTTACCCATCCGAGTTGTACTGGAAGAATGAAAATAAAGACCAAGGGAAAAATAAAGTCCGAGGAGGAAGTCGAAGCGACAAAGCGAACGGAACTTATAGGTATCTTCTCAAATGCCCAATAAGGGAATCGGAAAGCTCTTCTATGGAGGGCGTCTCGCAAAAATGACGATGAAGATCTGAAAGAAGGATGTGCTTAAGGATTTCTGGGCGCTGGAGTTCTCTGGAGATCTCTGTTCTAATGAGCGGATAAAAGAAAAGAAGAGGGGAGCCTGTCTGACGTCTTATATAGCCTGGAGGAGAGAGAAAAGATCGACCTCGCCTAGAAAGTCGAGAAATAATGATGGCCGTTCGATCCACGTCCCACCGTTGGATGAAGGGGACAAGAAACCTCCGGAAGTAAATGGCCGCGCCTCGTAAATTGTAGCGCGTCCAAAAGTAACTGCCCGCACGCGCGCCCAAGGCTTCTTCGCTTCCATCCTCTCACTGACATCAAAACCCCGCTTTTCTCCTCGGAATGAGATAAAAACCGAAGTTTTGAGGGGCTATTGTGGGGCCCGGCCCAAAACAATGGGCTACTTAAGCACAGGCCTGTCCGAAAAGCATCATGTTCGAGGAGAAGTCATAGCCAAAACGTTATTCAAGCCCAACTACGGTAAAGGAAACCCGTCCGAGGAGTAACCTCTCCTCGGACGCTACGAAGTCCAGGCCAAGAGCTCGCCCCTACCACTGCAGCTCATCCTCCAAGCATATAAAAAGAATAAAACCCAAAATATCTCATGGAAAGCTGCTACCGCCACATTAAATGTGTCACAACCACCCTCTTGGCCGCATTAATGAGGAAAAGACCCCTGAACAGTACTGCCTTGGCCACTGCAACTCACAAGGGGATGATAAAGGTGTCTGATAAGACAGGTGCTCAAGTGGGGGCTTAGATGATCAACAAGTGTAAGGTCCAGATAAGAATAATAGAGTTATATAATGTAATAGAGCCCCTCAAAGAAGAGGGAGGGAAAAACTGTATTCATCACTTAGGGAATAAAAGCTTCTGGGGAATATTCATTCTGGGGTTTTTATCCTTGTAACAACCTTCTCCATACCTAAGTCCGACCAGGTTCACTGAGGCCAAGTTCTTTCACCCATCCTCTACAAACATTTATTGTGTGTTGCGCTTTGGGCCAGGGCCTGATCAAAAGGGTTTGGGCCAGGAAATTCGTGCAGCTACAAAAACCATTACTATAACTTCTCATCCATATTCCTTAAATTTTGGCACTACCACATATCCTCATTGAAACACCCCACATAAATTTAAATGCCCCACGTTTCAATTGAAATTCAAATAAAAATAGTTTCTATGATTTATAAATACACCAATATTGAAAACTCAATAGTAGAACTACTATGGCTTGTTTAGACCCCTAATTTTAAAATTACGGCTTAATTGCTTTTAATCTACTCAATTAAGCGCGGAATAAGAATAATCAAAGTGCAATTAACGGGGACCACTTCCTAGTGCATGGGCATACATAAAAAACAATTACATGTAAAACACAAGGAGTAAGGGAAGAGAGATGCAAACACAAGATAGCATCACGATGTGTTATCGAAGAGGAAAACCGAAGTGCTCGGCGTAAAATCCTCTATGTGGCCCTCTAAGCCGAATCAATCCACTAGTAAATAAGTTGGAGTACAATGATTATAATATAGACCCTCTAAGCCTAAACTACCCTCTATACTTAGATCCTCCGAGTCCCAACTACCAATGAGCTTCATCGAGCCAGTCTCCACTAGCTTTCTGAATCCCGCAATTAGCTCCAATTGCATCCACCAAAGAATGGATTCATTCAATGCTTCCCATGAGTACCAAAACAACTCACAACACTCAGAATGGGTGAATTATGCATTTCAGTTAAGAACCTCTCAAAGGATATGTAATTAGAGAGGTAGGAGTAGAGGAAAACTAAGATAATTGTGTAGAGGATTTCTAGGATGTGCAATCTCTAACTCTCAAATGGATTTCTAGGATTTTTTCCATGAAAATCTCTTTACAATTTCGTGGGTAATGTGGGCTTATATAGTGTGGGTAAAGAAATGAGGAAAAGCACACAAATAGGTTGGTAGTGCGTCTCACGAGTCAGGTCCGAGCCACTCGTGAGATGCCATCAAGCACTTAAACCTTTCAACTTCCAACATACGCTCCTAATGTGACCTTTCGCGGGTTGCTCCACTCACGAGTTAGTTGCGAGATCCTCTATTCTTCATAGTTCTTCACCAATTTCACACACTAACCCATTACATTAAATCCCACAAACATACAGTGAAATGATTGAAGAAATACAATCAAATTTGATACGAAATAAAATAGAATTTAAGCCAACAATAACAAAATTGAAAATCACAACTTTACAAATATATATCTCTCTTTGCTTCTTTTCTTTCAATACTATTCAATTTTGAAAAGAATTCCGCTTACCTGTAATAAATTGGTGCTTTCCACAAAGAAGATAAGGGTTCCATGGTTGGTTCATAATGTTTTTGCTAGGTACCTTTTTTTTTGGTTACTTTCCCTCTCTCCTCTTTCTTTTTTTTTTTTTTTTTTTTTTTTTTTTTTTTTTTGGCTTTTTAAATTCGTATATTAGTTTTTCTGAATCTTCGATTTTGCTGAAACACCATTCCAGGCCAAGAGGGCCAAGAGTTTCAAACATCTTGCTCATTTTGCACTAATAAGTAACAAGAATGAAAAAAAAAAAAAAATTGAGATGAAATCGTTAAATGATAGCTCTAAGGCTATTTATTTATTTTTTAGGTTATGTCATAATCTATAAATTGAGATGAATGGAAAACTATGACATTAGTGTGTGTCTATATATACTAGTTAGGGCAGCACGTGCAAGACACGTGTTAGCCATGGAAAAAAAAAAGTGATTAGGATCAATTTTAAATTTTATTTGTATCACAAAATAAAGATATAAATCATTTGATTTTTAAAATACATAGAGATTTACGTTAATCAAAAGAGACTTTAATTTTAAGAATTTTGATAATTATGTTATAAAAAGTTAATCTCATTCGTATAAGACTATGACGGATCCCCGTCCAATATTTTATTATTTTATTTTGACCTATAACTTGCACTTCAATAGTTGTGAATATATTGTAATAACAACAATATGTCACGACATTTTTAGTTGTGCTAGATGTCGATATGATATTTTATTATTTTATTTTGACCCATAAGGAATTGACACATGCATCACAACATTTTCACAATATCTCTATGTGTACATTGTACTTAATTACAATGTAAATTTATATTGTAACTTAATTACAATGTAAATTTATATTGTAGACACAAAAAAATTGGCAAATTTTGTACACATTTACAAAATTTGTACAATATTTACCATTTTTTGTGCAAATGTGTATAATATTAACCACTTTTGTGTATTTACAATGTAAACTTGCATTGCAAGTACAAAGTAAATATATAAAGATTAAAAAAAAAAAAAAAAAAACAAAGCTTAAACCAACGGGCATACTTGAAGGGAAAAATAAATAAATAAAAAAGAAAACAAAAAGTGCACTTCACTAATTGAATAAACTAAAAAAACACTATTTATGAACCTTTGGCTTTTTTTTATATAGTTAATAGATATGCCAGCTTACATAAATATTAAAAAAAAAAAAAAAACACAAACTGATAATTGGGGGAAAAAAAAAAAACTTTAGGCACTGTAGAAATTAGTGTTAAAATATTGTGGACTTAGTATTTTTTTTATTTGATCTATAAAAAACTGAGATCTTAACAATTGCGAAAATATTGTAATAACAATAAGTGTTGTAACATTTTCTCAAAACATTTATTTTTAATTGTGGCTAGTCACAGTCTCATATTTTATTATTGTATTTCGACTTGTAAGAAATTGACACGTGAATAATTGTGAAAATATTGTGAAATTTGTTGTGTTAGTATAACAATATATATACCAGCTTACATAAATATTTAAAAAAAAAAAAAAAAAAAAAAAAAAAAAACACAAACCAATTACTAAAAAAAAAAAACTTTGGCACTGTAGCTACAGTGCCAGTTAACTAAACCAAAGCACTGTAGCTACTATGCATACGCAAATTCGCGATAAAGCAAAAGCACTGCACAATAAGTGTTGTAACATTTTTTCAAAACATTTATTTTTAATTGTGGTTGGTTACAGTCTCATATTTTATTATTGTATTTCGACTTGTAAGAATTGACATGTCAATAATTGTGAAAATATTGTGAAATTTGTTGTGTCAGTATAACAATATATATATCAGCTTACAAAAATATTTAAAAGAAAAAAAAAACCGATTACAAAAAAAAAAAAAAAAAAAAAAAAAAAAAAAACTTTAGGCACTGTAGCTACAATGCCGCTTGGTACTGTAGCTACAGTGCCGCTGCTCACCAAATGTATATTACCAAATCACTGTCAATAATTGTGAAAATATTATGAAATTTACCGTATCAGTATAACAATATATATAAAAGGAAAAAAAAAAGTACAAACATAAGACTAAAAAAATAAAAAAAAAACCTGTAGCAACTATAGCTACAATGCCGCTTGGTATTGTAGCTATTGTTCAAAAAAAAAAAAAAAAAAGATAAGATACGGTGGCTCAACAAAATGGCACTGTAGATGTACAGTGCAAAAACACTGTACACGCATTCGCGCTTTACATCTCAATAATTGTGAAAATATTGTGAAATTTGTTGTGTCAGTATAATAATATATATAAAAGAAAAAAAAAATACAAACGGAAGACCCAAAAAAAAAAATGACTCATGAAACCAAAACATTGTTGCCGCTACAGTGCTTGCACAATGAAAAACATTGGGTGCACAGTGCCAAGGCACTGTAGCGTCATAGACGCTTTTTATATAAAGATGTTAAATTCAATAGACACCTCAATAATTGTAAAAATATTGTGAAATTTGTTGTGTCAGTAAAACAATTTATATATAAAAGGAAAAAAAAAACTGTAACTATTGTAGCTACAGTGCCGCCTGGGACTGTAGCTACTGTTCGAAACTTAAAAAAAAAAAAAAAAAAAAAAAAAAAAAAAAAAAAAAAAAAAAAAAAAAAAAAAAAAAAAAAAGAAGAAGAAGAAAGGCAAAGTGCCTCACCAAATTTTCACTGTAGATGAACAGTGGGATGAACAATGGAAATACACTAAATAAATAGTGCTGAAGCACTGTAGCGGCATAGCCGCTTTTATATAAGAAATTTGTTATGTCAATATAACATTATATATGTGGGTTCTTATAAATATTTAAAAGAAAAAAAAGTACAAACGAAAGACTGAAGAAAAAAAAAAAAAAAACCTCTGTAGCTACCGTGCCACTTGAACAAACCAAAAGTACTGTAGTTTTTACACATTTACCTAACAAATATCACAACATTTTCACAAAACATTTATTTTCAGTTGTGGTTTATCACAGTTTCATATTTTATTATTTTATTTTGACTTATAAGAAATTGACACCTCAATAATTGTAAAAATATTGTGAAATTTGTTGTGTCAGTAAAACAATATATATAAAAGAAAAAAAAAAGCACAAATGGAAGACCAAAAAAAAAAAAAAAACTATAACTATTGTAGCTACAGTGCCTCCTGGGATTGTAGCTATTGTTCGAAACTTGAAAAAAAAAAAAAAAAAATGGCAAAGTGCCTCACCAAATTTTCATTGTAGATAAACAGTAGGATGAACAATGCAAATACATTGAATAAACAATGCCGAAGCACTGTAGCGGCATAGCCGCTTTTATATATAAGACTAGCATTGGTTGCACGTGCAAGGCACGTGCTGCCCAAATAGTGAGAAAATTAATATTAATTTTGTGTGTGAAATTGTGAATTTTGGTTCACCTAATTTGATTATATTAAAAAGAAGTTTAAGAATACAACAAAATATCACAATATTTTCACAATATCTTCATTTTTAGGATCTGAATAGATAATTTTTTATTTTATTTGAGAGAAATGATACATTCATAACATTTTTAGAACAAATTCTAAATGACAAATTATTGGTTTAAAATTGATAACATTGTTATTGTTATTTTTAAAACATTTATTTTCAGTTGTGGTTGGTCACTGAAAACTTTAGGCATTGTAGTTACAGTGCCAGTTGAATAAACCAAAAGTACTGTAACTTCAATGCTATCCATTAATAATAGCTTACCTATAATTTGTTGTGAAATTAATGTTAAAATGTTGTGGATTTAACATTTTTTTATTTGATATAAAAGAAACTGAGACTTCAACAATTGTGAAAATACTGTGATAACAATAAATATTATAACATTTTTTTTAAATATTTATTTTCAGTTGTGGTTGGCTATAGCCTCATATTTTATTATTTTATTTCGACTTGTAAGAAATTGATACGTCAATAATTGTGAAAATATTGTGAAATTTGTTGTGTTAGTATATCAATATAAATGTCAGCTTGCATCAATATTTAAAAGAAAAAAAGAAAAAAAAAAAACACAAACTGATTACTTAAAAAAAATGACTAATTAAACCAAAGCACTGTTGTAGCTACATTGTTGCACAGTGCGAAAACACTGGATGTACAGTGCCAAGACATTGTGCACGCATTCGCACTTTTATTATAAACATTTATTTTTAGTTGTGGTTGGTCACAATCTCATATTTTATTATTTTATTTCGGTTTGTAAGAAATTGACACGTCAATAATTGTGAAAATATTGTAAAATTTGTTGTGTCAGTATAACAATATATATACTAGCTTACATAAATATAATTTAAAAAAAAAAAAAAAAAACTCAAACAGATTACCTAAAAAAAAAGCACTGTAGCTACCGTATTGCTTGGTACTGTAGCTACAGTGCAAAAATACTGTACTAACAAGTGTCATAACATTTTCATAAAACATTTATTTTCAATTATGGTTGGTCACAGTTTCATATTTTATTATTTTATTTTGACTTATAAGAAATTGACACCTCAATAATTGTTAAAATATTTTAAAATTTGTTGTGTCAGTATAACAATATAAAAAAAAAAAAAAAATACAAATGAAAGACCTAAAAAAGCAACTACTGTAGCTACAGTGCCGCTTGGCACTGTAGCTACTGTGCAAAACTTAAACAAAAGGTAAAAAAAAAAAAAAAAAAAAAAGACTTACGAAACCAAAGCACTGTTATAGCTACAGTGCTACACAGTAAAATACATTATGTGCACATAAACAAAATACGGTAGCGGTATAGCCGCTTTTTATATATTAAGAGATATATATAAAAGAAACTGAAAATTTAACTTGGTCCTTCAGATAGCATTCAACGAACATTTTTGTTGTTTATTTTTACTTGTTAATAACAAATTGAAAGCTCTTCAAAAAAAAAAAAAAAAAATAACAAATTGAAAGTAATGGTCAACGTACGAACAGGGGAAGCCTTATTTTGAACTCTGTAGGGATTAATCAAAATTCAAAGCCATCAAATGGGAAATTGAGAATACATTACTACACTGTGAAGCGAAGCTTGGAGGAGTCTTGAATTTCTTGATAGGAGCTAGAAATTTAACACATATGTTTTTTTTTAATGGGAATTTAGCACATATGTTGTTTTCTCATGTATAACAAAAATATTCACATCAAGTTAGTTTTTACATTATTTAAAGTTTTTTTTTCTTCAGCCAATCAATATGTAAAATGTGAATTGTCTTTAAATCATATTGACCATAATTAATATATGTTTTTTAAAATTTTAGATCAAGATTTAAAAAAAAAAATAGAGATTACACATTTAGATTATATGGATAGTTTTATGATTATGAAATATATAAAAATTTAATTAATTTTAAATAATTTAATTAAATAATAAAGTTGCTTTGTATATCTAAATATATACAAGCCAATAAAACAAAAATATAGCAATAATAAAAACTAAAAAAAAAAACACATTTTTCATATATGAAAAAATCAACTACGATTTAAATATTTTACGCTCTATTAATTTTACTATAAATTATATTTTAGAAAACATTTTTTGCATTTTCGAGTCCTTCTTTACTAGTAAAACTAGTATTATGCCCGTGCGTTGCACAGTTTTAGTTATAAACTTTTAGTATAATTTTATTGAGAAATAATAAATTAATAATCACTTGAATCTAGATTATATAAATTGCATATAAATTATTGTTCTTAAAAGTATCAAGCAATAATACAAAATATTTATATGAAAAAAATTCCTAAATCTAATAATTAAAAACCTATGGAAACTTAACCAAAGGTATTTCATTTGCCAAAAAAATAAATATAATTGCACATATAATATTACTAACAAAAAAAAAAAAAAAAAAAAAAAGAAGAGAAATAGTAACTGTGGGGCCCGGCCCAAAGATAATGGGCTATTCCAAATTCAGGCCCGTCCGAGGAGCGTCCTGTCCGAAGGGAAACCACGTATGAAGCATTACTTAGTCCCAATAACGCCAAGGATACCTGTCCGAGGAGTAACTCCTCCTCGGACATCACGAATCCCAGACAAGGAACTCTCTCCAGCCATTTCAGTTCATCCTCCCAACATATAAAATGAATAAAATCGAAAATATCTCGTGGAAAGCTACCACCACATTAATTGCACCCCAACCATCCCCTTGGCCGCATTAATGAGGAAAAGACCCCTGAACAGTACCACCTTGGCCTCTGCAACTCACAAAGGGTGTGATGAGGGCGGCTGATGTGACAGGTACTCAAGTAGATGCTTAGATGATCAACAGGTGTAAGGCTGAGATGAGAGGAGGAGAACTATATAATGTAGTGGAATCCCTCAAAGAGAGGGAGGAGAAAACTATAGGAAACTGAAGAAATAGAATCAGAGGAAAAAGATCCATTCTGGTGTTTTTATTTCTTTTTGCAAACAGTACTGTCCATGCATTAGACCGAATAGGTTCACTGAAGCTAAGTTCTTTGACCCATCCTTTACAAACATTTATTGTGGGTTGCGCTTTGGGCCAAGACCTAATCAACTGAAGTTGGGCCAGGAAAATCATGTAACCACAGTAACATAAAAATTTTACTATTCAAGAAAATTAATTTAATCTAATAATGCACATATAAGCATAACTCAAATACAACCTAGAAATAAAAAAAATGAAACCCTTGTTGTAGGAGGAAATACAAAATTTGATAATTCTTAAATAATAAAGAGATAAAGCCCATGAGAGGAAAAAAAAGAAAAAGAAAAGATGAGTACAAATAATTCATAAATGCAAAACCAAACAAAAGAAGAAGACTCAAAGTTTAACTCAAATAATAATTGATGCAGACAAATCATGAAGGTGAAATATTTATAGAAGAAGGTGAAATATTTATAGAGGTTTATATAGTAGATTTCATGGATTTAAAATTACCTTCTAATGACTCAAGAAAAACCATAAATAAAAACACACACACACAAAAATAACAAAGAAGAGAAACATACGTGTAATAATATGGATGGTGGCTTTGATAAAGTATTCTACTACAAATGTTAACTAATGCCGGACAAATTATAAATGTGAAATATTTATATAGGCTTATATATGCATTTCATGGATTTAAAATTGACTTTATGACTCATAAAAAGACCATAGAAAACAAAAACAAAGAGAAGAAACATACCTTTAATAGTGTGGATGGTGGCTTTGATATAACATTCTACTACATACAAAACAAACTCAAATAATAATTGATGCCTGACTAATCATAAAGGTGAAATATTTATAGAGGTTCATATAAATGGATTTAAAATTGCATTTATGACTCATAAACAAAGCCAAAACCATAGAATAGAAACATACCTATAATAGTGTGGTTTTAATAAACTATTCTATTGCAAACAAAAAGGGAGATACAAACTTATTATTAATAATGGGGAGAGAAAAATTGATTAGAACAATAAGTAGCGTTTCTATCTCATAAAAAAAAAAACCGTAAAACTCATCACTTATGATGCATGTTTATCCAAAAAACTTGGAAGTTAGGACTTGGAGAGTTCTATTAGATATAGAATTTCAAATTATATTGAAGTTAAATTATAAGAGAAATTATTAGATGGTTTAGAATTAAAGAAACACCTATCCTTATTCCAAAAAGAAAAAGAAAAAAGAAACACCTATCCTATGTGAAATTCTAATCAATTATATATTGTTAAAGTTTAGAAACATTATTAGTGTATTTCGCACATAATCCATGTATAGATTCCTCTAGGATATGAAGGATTGTGGCAATTTAAATAAAGAAAAAATATTTAAAGGAGAGAATAAGGTCACACTGCTGATTCACATGAACGCATTCAGTTGGCATACCACTGCAACTGAGCAAAATATTTGCTAATTTTGTACTTAAAAAAAAAAAAAAAAAAAAAAAAAAAAAAAAAAAAAAAACAAACAAACAAACAAAACCTATGATTCACGTACTTTGGTGGAGTATTGGGAAAAACAGAGGGAGAAAAATAATAAATTTAAAAAATCTATAAAAAATGGGTATTTTTTTCTAAAATGATTTTTTATTTATAATTTATAATTTTAAATAAAATACTAATGGTTACTCAATCCTAATCTAAGTAAATTAGTTATATTATCCATGTTTCTAATGATTACATGTATAAGATGAAGAATTTAGATTGTAATCAAATTAAGATTTTTATCAACTTAGAAATTATAGGAGAAGAAAATTATCTATGTTTCTATGTTTGTTTTTTTTTTTTTTTTTACGTGCCTTATCGTTTTAAATCTTAAAAAAAAAAAAAAAAAAAAAACTGCAATATTGATTAGACTTTTATTAGAAATATATAACTTTTTTTATATAAAATTTTTCTTTTTACATGTAGTGTTGTAATTAAAAAAAAAAATTGTTGCTTTTTCTTATAATACACTACATGTAAAAAATAAGGATTACATGGATAAGATGAAGAATTTAGATTGTAATCAAATTAAAATTTTTATCAACTTAGAAATTATAGGAGAAGAAAAATTATATATATTTTTAAAATCTAAAATTCTAAAAAAATTTCTACAATATGGTGATGCCACTTGGAGCAACCACGGCGTCTAAACCTAACTTTTATTATATATAATACTAGTCGCTAACCCGTGCGATGCACGGGAAAGCTACCAATTTTTTTCCAAATGATGTGACATTAGCTATTGGAATTCAACATCGATTCTCTAGTAGCATGTTGTTATTTTTCAATTTCATTTATTTCATGTCTTCCACTAAATATTCAATGCATTCATTATATTTAAAAACATATATTCAAATTGATTATATAAGTGTCTGCAAAAAACTACAATTCAATCAACTCTAGAATACAAAATAGGCTGGGGTAAAAAATAAATCATAGCTCGGTTTCCATACAAAAACAAAAGAAGCAAGCTGATAACTTCACCTCGCTCAGTTTCCACTAAAAAAATTCAAACCCATAGCTCAGTTTCCACAAAAAAACAATTCAAATTGACCAATAGCTCAGTTTCCATACAAAAACATATATTCAATTTGATTATCTTAGTGTGTGCATAAAAACTACAATTCAATCAACTCTAGAATACAAAATAGGCTGGGGTAAAAAATAAATCATAGCTCAGTTTCCACACAAAAACAATTCAAATTGACCAATAGCTCAGTTTCCACACACAAAAAAACTGAATTTTGTCTAAATTTTATTCGGCCATTGAAAAGTAGATTAGCAGCAGAAAATTAACAGAATGAACAGTATTCTGGTTGGATAGGCCCAATAATTCATTATTTTGGGCCCATAACTGGGTCCCATTAGGCTAAATCCATATTGGGCTCAAAAGGCCCACCATGTTGAAACAAAAATCGGTCTAATAACTCCACATGGCACATAAATACTAAGATAACCACATTTTTGTTATCTGTCTAACAACTCCATTTTTTGTTTCAACATTCTGTCTAATAACTCCGTCCAAATCAAACAGGCTTTTCAACGGAAACGTTATCGTTCCTTTCCTCTCAATCTCTTTGTATTCCTCACAGCTAGGGGTGTGCGCGGTTCGGTAAGGGCGGTTGTTTTCCAAATTTATTACTGAACCGATAGAGATCGGTTTTTTCATAATTGAAACCGATGCACACCGTCTAGGGTCGGTTTTCCGACTTATAGCGGTGCGGTTTTTTGTGGTACAGTTTAGTCGGTTTGGTCGGTTTGAAATATTAAAAAAAAACAATTTTTTTAATAATAAAAAAATTGGGCTTTCAAGCCCAATATCAATATATCAACTTGTTCAAGAAACTTATGCCAAATAATGTATTTTTTCATTTCATAATGATCACATAATGATCCAAACAGCCAAGCCAACCTTAATAGTTTATATTATATTATTATATATATAAGCATCCGTGTATAATATATAATGCTACAAACTCTCAAACAGCCAACCTTACACTGTGTATTACTGTATTATATATAATATATAATATAATATTATATTACTTGGAGTTGGACATGAATATACTGTGTATCCAGCTTCGTGTAGCAGCCAACCTTACACTGTGTATTATATATAATATATATATATATATATATATATGTATATATAATATTAATATAATATTATATTACTTGGAGTTGGACATGATTACACTGTGTATCCAGCTTCGTGAATGATAAAACTTTCAGGCTGCTTACATCCAGGGGCGCTTGATGCATTTAGGGGCCTAAGGCGAAAATTGATCATCTTATTTAGATGCAAAATTACTACTAATTAACATGAACTACATAGAATTTTTTTTTTTTTGAATTTTTAAGACAAAAAAAATTTGATAAAAATTTTTCATACTTGTTGATGTGGTAGATTGATAGTGGTAAGTAAAACAGTGGTATTAGTGGTAGATTTAGATGAAAACTAGTAAAAGTTTGCTAATTAAACTCTTATTATTATTCTTTTTTTTTGTAAGTGCAACATTCACAATATTTTTTACAACAAATCCTAGATTTTAAACTGTTTTTTGTTTTTTATTTGAAAATATCACTATAATTATTTTTTTGCCATCAACAATAGGCTGTAATAACTTGCTACTTAGCATTAGTTGTACAAGTGTTGTGAAAAATATTGTGGACGACGTTGCATTTTTCTCTATTTTTTTTTTTTTTTCATCTAATAAAAAAATTTATTTTATTTATTGATTATAAATAATCCTATTGGTTAAAATTTAGGGGCCTTTTTTTTACTCGGGGCCTTAGGCGGTTGCATTTTTTGCTCCACCATAGAGCCGGCCCTGCTTACATCCATCCAACCTTACATATATCGAAGTGTAAGCAGCTCACATTAGTCCAACTTGGACCCCCCACAAAATAGAAAGACACAATACAGACATAGTCACACTCACACAAGCTTTGCTTTGAGAGACACAGTCACACAGTCACACAGCAATGGCAATAAAATCATTCATGCTTTCAGCTTTCCCAAACAAATGAAAATGAAAAAAAACAGTAAAACACGAAGACAAACTACAAAACTGAAAACACGAAGAAGCTTACGGCTTACCGGTGTTCTGCGTCAGGCGAGACTTGAGTAGAGAGGCGAGAGCGAGAGAGAAAGTTAAAAGATACTGAGAGAAACATACGAACTTATATACCCCTGAGAATCTGAAAACCTAGCATAAAATGCACCGTTTTGCTTCTTTTTTTTTTTTAATAACACCCATACATACGATGTCGTTTATCAGCTTCATTAAAAAAAAAAAAAAAACAGAACGACAGAACAGATCTTGTATCGGTTCGGTTCGGCCACAGCTCGGTTTCGGATTTGTCAATCCGGTGATTTCACCGCACCGGCATCGGAATGGGGGACGAAGTCCGAATGCCGGCCTCGGCCCATTCGGTCGGTGCAACAGTCGGGACGGTGTCGTCGGCAGCGGTCGATTGGGTCGGTTCCGGTGAAGTTTTGCACACCCCTACACACAGCCAGTTATTAGCCGCTTGTCGTTGGTTGAGTATCTCTGTTTTTTGTGGATTCTAAGCCAAATCTCAAAAAGGTAATCTTCCTAGATCCTTTCTTTATCATACCCACCTTTTTTTTTTTTTTTTTTTTTTTTTTCAAAGGAAAACCAAATTGTCTTAAGCCTTTCTCAATTGTAAATATATATGTGTATCTCTGGTAACCCTTGTTGAAGGTGTCTGTTGGGTCTTGCTGTGGAAAGGGAGAGGCAGAGGATCGGGAAAGGTAGGCTAGATGGGTTGGGTGTTGAATTGCCGTGGGTCTGATTGGCTTGCCATGGGTGTGATTGAGGAGGAGCTGGGAAGAAGGTAATGGCAGAGTTTTCGTGAAAGGAAAAGCGTGAAAATCAGAGTCGGGTAGGGAATGGGTTTATGACGTTTTTTTTTTTTGGTTTTGGTTTTATTGTTTTATGTTTTATTTTTATTTTTTAATGTTATGCTGACATGGAAAATTGTGGGAGCTTCAAAAGCTTCGGTTTTATATATATATATATAGATGATATGATGTGATTAAACTTGTAAAATGTTTTTTCATTGATTGAAAGCTTGTTAAAGATTATGACAATCGAAAATATTTCTATTGGGGATTGTTTCATTTAAGGCCCAAACAGTCTTGGGCCGCTGGGACTGTATGTGAAATAAAGCCCAACACAAGCCCTAACAAGAAGGTCTAAATCAAAACCTTGAACTACGGATCAAATGACACATTGCCCTCTGTTCGAGGACATGGCTTCATCTGAGATGACCTTTGAGGATAAGTTTCTACCGTGCAATACAAGATGAAGCATTGCCCGAGGTGTTGAAGATAGCATCTGGGACATGCAAAATTATTTGAAGAAACCTTTTGAAGCTTCTTGGTGGTTCTATAATCACGTTTTGAAGCTCACCTGATTGGCATAGTTGCATTTATTATTGAATGACTGGCCTGAACAGTGTAAAGAGCCCTAAAAGTCTCCGTGCATCATGAAAAATAAGGAAAGAAGAGCCTGATGGGACATCAAGTTGCCTAGTTGTACAAGGGCAACACATGCTATAGAAGAAGGCATGGCAAATATAAGGAGAGATAAGGGCAAAAAGAAGGGGACCTTCTTTTGAAAAAAGAGAGAAAAAGAAAGAAATAGAGAGAGAATAGGTGGATAAGCATGGTTTTAGAGCTTGTTTTTGAGAGAGACTTGTAATCTTTGTAAAGAAATATAAAAGATAGCCTTTTTACGTCGTTTTTTAAGTAAACTTCAGTTCTTGTTCAAATCTCTTCTTGTGGATTGTTTTAAGCCTACACTCTAAATTAATTGTGACCTTAACCATTTTACGAGCTGAGTTTTACCTGCACAATTTCCATTAATTATTGTAATTATAAATAATAATAAAAAGGAAAGAAAAGGAATGAAGTTGCAAAAAAGAGTATAAGAGCTAATACAAATAATGAGCGAAAATTGAAGGTATGCTTTAATAATATGAGAATTATTATATTTATTCATATTGAAGATCTTACGATACAATACATGATACTCTAGATATGATTCATACCTATTTTTCAAAAAAAAAAAAAAAAAAAAAATTCATACCAAGTTACCTATTATATCAATTTCATTAATGAAATATCGGTGGTTTCAATTTCCTTCTTAGCTCTATGATAATAGTTATATAAATATATATATATATATATATATATATTATTTGGGTGCCTCCTTATTAAACTTTGAGTTTTTTTTTTTTGGAAGAATTGAAAAGAAAGAATATCATATATTACCTACTTATTTTGGTTGATCTGTCCTTTTCTTTCGGGATGATCCACAAGGGATAACAAATTTTCCAATAAGGTGCCCTTTGTTTGCAACGAATTCACTCAATTCAGTTTGGCCCTTTCTAATGACAATCGCACTTGTTTTTTGTTTTTTCTCGTACTATGCACAATCATAATCTTCAGCAATTCATCCAGGAAAAATAAATCTTCAACAATGCAGACTTCAGTGAATCATCATATCCAAAAATAATAATTTTATATGAGTTCGAATCTGGTAAGAATGGGGTAAAATTCATGTTTTACATTATCCAATAAAAAATTGTCACATTAATTTTTTTACTTAAAACTTAATACATCTTACCACACTTAATAACATCTCAATAAACTTCCAATTTGGTTGGATTTTCAATTTGGTATTAGAATTTATTGGATGTGGTTGTGCATATTCTTTAATATGTAATAAGATGATGTGCAATGTTGGAATCAAAATGTGTAAAATTTGAATTTTACACCACATCTTTTATAGAATTTAAACTCATTATAATAATAGTATCGATAGGGACATATTACTTCTCCTTTTAATTGCCCTTGAAATTGTTGACATGAAATTAGAGTAATATCACTTTTTGTAGGGTCACGTTCCGCGATGAACCGCAGTAGTGTTGGGTTCGCACGTGAATGGGCCCAGACAATATCATTTGTAGAGAGTGGGTTCGAAAGGCAAGGCCTCGGCTACCCAGCGGTGGGTTTGTGTGGTGCTCATATATGATTGAGGTGTCTTCACCCTTGGAGTCTTTCTCCTGGAGGTGGACTGGGAGGCCCTTCCTTTTTGGCCAGTCTTCCCAGCCCCCCTCTTTCCAGATTACTTCTTTTTTCTTTTATACTAGCCTGCGTTCACTTTCCTTCGTCCACGTGTAGGGTTAACCTTTCCAACACTGATACTTGTCCCGTCAGTCTAAGACCAAAGTCGTTGGGAGTAGTTGATAAAGCTAAAGCATACGGCTCTGTTAGGTGCAGAGCTAGGTATGAGGAAGATCGTAAGGGCAGCCTTTCCTAGATATTTTAGATTTTCTTTCAAGTTTGCCCCTATACCGTTTTTGCCCCTCTTCTTGGTGGAGTTTGGGTCAGCCGAGGACTGCACTGTCCTCGGCTGCTTCTCCGGGCCAATTTGTGCTTTACGTTATTGAGTTTGGACTTTAACCTTCTTCAGCTTGGGCCTTAGGGCTCCCCATGAATAAGTGGGCTCGGCCCATAAACTGCTGGGCCCCACAATAGCCCCTCAAAACCCTGCTGTTCGACTTCCTGGTCGGAGAGGGGGGTTTTGGTAACACCGAGCCTTTATTATGGCTCATTTAATTCAGCCCTTGACTGACGCCGGCGACTCTTCACCTGCCCAGGGAATGTACCGGTCTACAAGATATTCCCCTTGATTTGCGCATGATGCGTTTATGCCGTCTGGTTATCTGAAGCGCGTCTTTAATATCTTCCCTTTACGAGACCTCCCAGATTCAACGGTTTTTGATGGCGTGGGGGAATGAAACGGGCGTATTCATGTTTGCAGATTTCGTTGGAGATCTGAACACATTAAGTACTCTCCTCTTCGTCCCCTATATAAAGAGAAAAAACAAGAGTTGTTTCTCCCACAGATGAATCCCTTTACTCCCCCCAAAATTTGAAACCCTCAGATTCCCTCCGGAGTTTATTTTTACTCTGGTTGTGCCTTAACCTGAAATACATTCCCTATAGTAATAAGCGATGGAAGAATCATTCCCCTCCCAGAAACACCATGTTCTGACGAAGGTCGAAATGGCTAAGTCAGGGCAGGGATGGCGGAGACTCAAGATTTGCCTTACCTTCCTTTCAGTCAAAATCCGAAGCAGGGACTCGTCACATCACACTTTCGGTGTGACTGAGCCGAGAACACACATCATCAGTACTACCCGCTCTCTCATGAGCATATCTAACATGGCACCAGTGTGTTAGGAGTCAGGACCGGGGCAGGGACTAAGTGCCCCTGCTTCTTCCTCTCTTCGTTCACTGGCGCCTCCTTCCGCCTCTCTTTTTTTCTTCTCATCTTTTCCCTCTTCTTCTCCTCTTTCTTTTACTCATGTCCTCCATCTTCTTCATTCATCTCCTCCATCTTCCTCATTCATCTCCTCCATCCTCTTCTTCCTTGTCCTTCATCTTCTTCTTCCTTCTCCTTCAACTTTTTCTAAAGAAAGTTCTTCTCTCAATATGAGCAATACTGAGGCAGAGATTGGAGAGACTTTGAAGACGAGTTTAAAAGACACCTGACTGTTTACTTATCTGTATTGCGAATATTATTGTTGCTTCGGCAGTTTACCTTTTGTATAGGCTTGTTTAAGCCCCTCTTTGTACGTTGTAATAATTTTTCATATTAATAAAAATTGTGGTTATTTTGCTTCGCATGTTCTGTTTCTATGTTTTTACAAGTTTACAAGCGCTGCTCGGCCCAATAATATAGCATTTGAATCAATGGCAACTAAGGCCAAAATACTTACTAATAAAAAGACGTCACCATAACTTTAATAGAATTATTTGACACAGCAATGCCTATCTGTGAATAACGATACTTACCCAAAACAATGCCGAGATTAGAACTGGATGCTCTATGCGGTGTAGGAAGTAATCATTCGAAGACATATCTCCCGCAAGAATGAACAACCCCCGTAGGCTACCGAATAGTGTGGTGTCTCGCCATCATCCTAACCCTTTTATCGGCCTTAACATTTTACAGTATCTGAGTCGAGGGCTTTCCCTATCCGAGTAGTGGGCGTCCCAATAGGTTTGAATCCGAGGACTTCGCAACGCCTTGGTTCTGTCCAAAACCTAGTTTTGTCATCCAGGTAGTTGGTTTCCCCATAGGCTTGAGTCCGAAGGTTGTAGTTCAGTTTCTCCTTTTCCTCAGGTATTTCGCGAGGTGCCGAGCAGGAGGTTGTCCTCGGCAACGGCTATTCCTCGGCGTGGGCCATTGTCCCTAGGCCCCCATGCAGAACAGGCTTGGGCCGCGAATTCACTAGGCCCACGACTTAAAGGGTATTTCTGTAGTCTTTGGTCACGCGGTACTTTTTGGCGTCCCAGTGTTCGAGGTGCACCTTCCCGAGACTCCTTTAATCCCGTGGTTGCAGGTGGCGTTGGAGATTGAGCCAGAGCCATTTTGTCTGTAGCGTTCCTTGGGACGTTGCGTGAATTAAATGCCACCACCTTATCTTTTTAAATAAATAGGAGAGAAAGTTGCTTCACCTACGCACCAATTCTTCAGTTTCCTCCCAAACCGCAACTCCCATATCCAGTGCTATCCCCCCTTAGTATAACATGTTTGAGGCGAGGGTTGGGGAGAAGAAACTCTCTCCGCCACAGAGGTGCCGTGTCCTCCCGAGACTCAGAATAGTGAGGTACGGGCAAAGGAAGCATAAATTCAAGAGAATACTTCGCTTCGACAGAGGGGAAAGGGTGTTTCTCCCTTTTTTAGTCAAAATCCGAAACAGGTTCTGTTCATGCCAGAATTTTGGTGTGTCAGAAGAAAGATTCTCCGCCATCATTGCCTCTGCCCTGTCGCAGGCAAATTTTTGGTGAAGGCTTCCCAACTTCCGGCTCCCTGCACCTTTCCTTCAGCGGTGTGAGGCTCAAGTTGGGTTTCTTTTGCTGTCTGAGTTATGGGCATGTAAAAGCATTGAGGAAGAACAAGGTCTTGGAGCAGTAGCCAATCTCTCCTCTGATCCACTTCCTCGGTTTTATCTTATTCTCTTGTATCTTCCTTTCCAATTATGTAGTGAGCTCTGACATAAGCTGATTCCAGCTTTTCATTGTACGCTGTACTGTTTCTTTGTTTTAGTAAAAATGGAAATTTATTTACTTGTTTTGAATACTGTTCTTTTGGCAACACCACTTTGTGAATGGGTGTGCTCCATGTGTGTGTTTCTCCTTGGCGATATTTAAAGCAAGAACCCTTGAAACACAATCCAACTAATTCTAATTTGCCGACACTACCAGGCATAATAATAACAATTCATAGTAAGTTGAACTTAGGAAACTAACCGAGATAACGGTTGAACGCTCTGTAATAAGTGCGAGAATACTGTCTGAGAACGACAAATTCTAAATAATTCATCCGAGGGGGTGACCGAGCATTGAATGACTTCGCTTATGCTTTTGGAAACACGTTGCTCCATTCCGTACTCGTCCCTTTGGTGTTGAGGATCCGAGGGCAAACTAGAGAATCCATGTAGTTCAGGAATTAACCCAATTGTCAATGGAGAGTTTTCCTCGGGGAGATTCTAGGGTCCACGTAACGTAGTTTTTCCTTTTAAGTAGTTGGTTTCCCCAGAGGCTTGGGTCCGAGGACCATACAAGGCCTTGGTTCTGTCCAAAACTTGTATTCTCTTTGTAAGTAGTTGGTTTCCCCAGAGGCTTGGGTCCGAGGACCATACAAGGCCTTGGTTCTGTCCAAAACTTGTATTCTGTTTTTAAGTAGTTGGTTTCCCCAGAGGCTTGGGTCCGAGGACCATACAAGGCCTTGGTTCTGTCCAAAACTTGTATTCTCTTTGTAAGTAGTTGGTTTCCCCAGAGGCTTGGGTCCGAGGACCATACAAGGCCTTGGTTCTGTCCAAAACTTGTATTCTGTTTTTAAGTAGTTGGTTTCCCCAGAGGTTTGGGTCCGAGGACCATACAAGGCCTTGGTTCTGTCCAAAACTTGTATTCTGTTTTTAAGTAGTTGGTTTCCCCAGAGGCTTGGGTCCGAGGACCATACAAGGCCTTGGTTCTGTCCAAAACTTGTATTCTCTTTGTAAGTAGTTGGTTTCCCCAGAGGCTTGGGTCCGAGGACCATACAAGGCCTTGGTTCTGTTCAAAACTTGTATTCTGTTTTTAAGTAGTTGGTTTCCCCAGAGGCTTGGGTCTGAGGACCATACAAGGTCTTGGTTCTGTCCAAAACTTGTATTCTCTTTGTAAATAGTTGGTTTCCCCAGAGGCTTGGGTCCGAGGACCATACAAGACCTTGGTTCTGTCCAAAACTTGTATTCTCTTTGTAAGTAGTTGGTTTCCCCAGAGGCTTGGGTCCGAGGACCATACAAAGTCTTGGTTCTGTCCAAAACTTGTATTCTGTTTTTAAGTAGTTGGTTTCCCCAGAGGCTTGGGTCCGAGGACCATACAAGGCCTTGGTTCTGTCCAAAACTTGTATTCTCTTTGTAAGTAGTCGGTTTCCCCAGAGGCTTGGGTCCGAGGACCATACAAGGCCTTGGTTCTGTCCAAAACTTGTATTCTCTTTGTAAGTAGTTGGTTTCCCCAGAGGCTTGGGTCTGAGGACCATACAAGGCCTTGGTTCTGTCCAAAACTTGTATTCTCTTTGTAAGTAGTTGGTTTCCCCAGAGGCTTGGGTCCGAGGACCATACAAGGCCTTGGTTCTGTCCAAAACTTGTATTCTCTTTGTAAGTAGTTGGTTTCCCCAGAGGCTTGGGTCCGAGGACCATACAAGGCCTTGGTTCTGTCCAAAACTTGTATTCTCTTTGTAAGTAGTTGGTTTCCCCAGAGGCTTGGGTCCGAGGACCATACAAGGCCTTGGTTCTGTCCAAAACTTGTATTCTCTTTGTAAGTAGTTGGTTTCCCCAGAGGCTTGGGTCCGAGGACCATACAAGGCCTTGGTTCTGTCCAAAACTTGTATTCTGTTTTTAAGTAGTTGGTTTCCCCAGAGGCTTGGGTCCAAGGACCATACAAGGCCTTGGTTCTGTCCAAAACTTGTATTCTCTTTGTAAGTAGTTGGTTTCCCCAGAAGCTTGGGTCCGAGGACCATACAAGGCCTTGGTTCTGTCCAAAACTTGTATTCTCTTTGTAAGTAGTTGGTTTCCCCAGAGGCTTGGGTCCGAGGACCATACAAGGCCTTGGTTCTGTCCAAAACTTGTATTCTGTTTCTTAATTTATCTACTTCCTAAAGGTTAGCTCCTCGAATAAGGTGGGGGAAACTAGCTTGATGTTTAAAGCCCCTAGACTTGCCATGCCACTGGCATTACGAGGCGTAGCCCCTAGTAGGAAATTGTGTCGGAATAACAACAATGTGTCGCCGGTCGTAAAGGCATCGTCGTAGACCCTTGTTCGACAGAAACTCAACTCTACCGCCGCTCGAGCTAAGGCGTAAGCCTTTCCCACAGACGGCGCCAATTGTAGGGTCACGTTCCGCGACGAACCGCAGTAGTGTTGGGTTCGCACGTGAATGGGCCCAGACAATATCATTTGTAGAAAGTGGGTTCGAAAGGCAAGGCCTCGGCTACCCAGCGGTGGGTTTGTGTGGTGCTCATATATGATTGAGGTGTCTTCACCCTTGGAGTCTTTCTCCTAGAGGTGGACTGGGAGGCCCTTCCTTTTTGGCCAGTCTTCCCAGCCCCCCTCTTTCCAGATTACTTCTTTTTTCTTTTATACTAGCCTGCGTTCACTTTCCTTCGTCCACGTGTAGGGTCAACCTTTCCAACACTGATACTTGTCCCGTCAGTCTAAGACCAAAGTCGTTGGGAGTAGTTGATAAAGCTAAAGCATACGGCTCTGTTAGGTGCAGAGCTAGGTATGGGGAAGATCGTAAGGGCAGCCTTTCCTAGATATTTTATATTTTCTTTCAAGTTTGCCCCTATACCGTTTTTGTCCCTCTTCTTGGTAGAGCTTTGGGTCAGCCGAGGACTGCACTGTCCTCGGCTGCTTCTCCGAAACAATTTGTGCTTTACGTTATTGAGTTTGGACTTTAACCTTCTTCGGCTTGGGCCTTAGGGCTCCCCATGAATAAGTGGGCTCGGCCCATAAACTGCTGGGCCCCACACTTTTTATTGCTGTTTATTCATTGACACAATTTTTATTATATAACAGTCAATAATTGTGAAAAGAAGTTGCTCATAAAGTTATTGAAATATTCCATTAAAAAATTATTGAAAAGAAAGACTAATACTAGGGACAAAAATATTTTAATAACTGTTAATTTTTTTCATAACTATTTATATATGTTATTGTGATGGAAGATATATCATTTTCATGGAAGATTATCTTTAATTATATACATCACTTATTCTCAAAAAAAAAAAAAAAAAATTATATACATCACTTCCATTATATCACATATGGCCGCCGCCTATCATGGAGAGATGAACTTGAAATTCTTGATTGGTGTCTCTTTGACTTGGAATAAACAAAAGGACTTGACTTCAAAAATGAACAAAAAAGAGAAGATATAGGTGTAAAATAAATGGTGATTTGCAAAATATATATAAACATGTAAGGAACTTTAAAAATGACTGGAATATCCATGCACCGTGTGATTTGGGATTGGTTGGACTTTTCTCCCAAGTCCCAAGTAATGAGAAGAAGGAAGCCCTTGGTTTGGTTTCACACTTTGACTCTAATCCCACGTGGGGTATTTGGCAATTTATTTAGCAATGTACTACTACTTGATAGCATTGCTATTTTGCTAATTGCTAGACACGGAAACTACGTTTCTATTAGAAATACTAGTTGGCGGCTAATCGTATTAATTGAGAATTCAATTACAATTGAATTTCAAAGTCCATTGGAAACGTCTGTAATTTGTCGTTTCAGGTCTCGCAGTAACATACGGCACCGAGCGGTTTTGATTTTTATTTAAGCATTCATTGCCTTTTCCATTTCTCTTTTATTATTTATTTTTATATATATGGTGAACTTATAATAATTGGCTATATGTATGAATAATAATATTAAAAAGAAAAGTCCTTTTTTGACATAAATAGTTTTGGAACCTGTTAAAAAGGTAGTCTAAACGGGCATGATCAACTTAAAACTGCTTTAGAAAGAAAGGTGAAACCTGACGAGTCTCCCTACCCCCATAAGTCTAGAAAGCCATCATCAACATTCAACAGCGTGTGGATGGCTACGGGCACAATCATATCTCTCTAAGCCATCTCTCTCTCTCTCACTCTCTCTCTCTCTCTCTCTCTCTCTCTGTGAATCTATCAACAACATATCCCTTCTTTCTGATACAGGTTTCAGAATTTCTTGATTTATTCAGTTGTATTATAATCACTGCATCCTCTTTTTCTTGTTATATTTTTTATTGAGATATACTTATCAAATATCATTACTACTATTGTTTGAATGATATATAGCATCCAATTTTGTTGTAATTGAATTTTTAGACTGGAGATTGGTATCTCTTGTCCTCAAAGAAAAGAACCTTTTGCATCAACTTAGGAACTGTTCATCTTTCTGAGCTCTCTTGTAAAGAAAAAAAAAAGTTGTTTGTTTTAAATTACCACACAAATTACTAGTAGTTCTTCTAAAATGAAGGCTCCAAAACAAAACTCAATAATCTCAATTTCCAAGCTTTTCAATAATGCCCAGTTACAGCTACAAAAAATTCTTTTTTATTTCCTCCTCTTTGCTTTTGGTTTGACCTTTGGTGTCATACTTAGTTTCTACCTCAAAAACTTCTCCTTTAATCTACAATTCGCCAAATTCTCGTTTTCCGCTAATTCAACATCATCGCAATTTCTAGTGCCCAATTTGAAAGCTGAAGTTGGTCACATAGGATTGACAGAGTACCTAAAACTGCCTAAAGTCATGCATGACATGGATGATGAAGAATTGCTATGGAGAGCTTCAATGGCTCCTCAGATTCGTGAGTATCCATTTAATCGAGTTCCCAAGGTTGCTTTCTTATTCTTGGCAAAGGGTCCTGTTATAATGGCTCCTCTGTGGGAGAAATTCTTTAAGGGGCATGAAGGCTTGTACTCAATTTATGTGCATTCAAGTCCATCTTATAATGAATCAGTGGCAGAAAGTCCAGTGTTTCGTGGCCGAAGAATTCCTAGTCAGGTCAGTTTCTTTACCATTTTTTTTTTTTTTTAATTTTATA
This sequence comes from Quercus robur, assembly GCF_932294415.1. NCBI lineage: Eukaryota > Viridiplantae > Streptophyta > Magnoliopsida > Fagales > Fagaceae > Quercus > Quercus robur. The sequence goes on along the minus strand of NC_065534.1, from coordinate 39,545,199 downwards.
AATTTTCTCTGAGCAGGTTATTTCTTACTTGATTTTTTCTTTTCTTTTTTTTTGATGAACTAATTGAGTTTTCATTATCCACCTTAAATTGATAATACGCATTAGTATAAAGTCTAAAAAATTTACATATTGCCAGTTTGGTCCAGCTTGTCTTTCAGTTGTCGTCTGAAAAAATTATACTAAAAAACCAAGTTTAAAAAAGTTATACTTTGAAAAAAGACGCTCAAAGTGCATTTTAAGCTAACGATGAAAAGTGAAAACATTATAGGATAGCAGTCTTTGTTCTCCATCTCATTATTTAATTGCATAGAATTATCTAATTTTGGTTTACAAAAAAATCATGTCGGTAATAGATTATTATCATAATTTTTTTAGAATATGTGATTTGAATAATGGAATATCCGTAGTTTTGTTTGGTATAATTTATTTTCATTGGGTTATTTTAGTTTAAAAATAAGTTTGAATAAAAGTATAATTGTGGCTACGAAAATGTACCGAAATTCTATTAAGTTAAATGCTTGTCCAATTAATGTAGAGAGTTTAATAGGTATTTCTTCACTAGATATACTTCCTCATTAAACAATATAAACATAGATATATATCTGCCTAGAAATCCTTGCCAATTGAAACCTAAGGTAAATGGCAATGTCAACAAAAACTATATTGTCTCGTACAGATAATCACCTAATTTTTAGGCTCTATAAACAGAAAAATTATCTTATGAGATTTATTCCTCGAAATACGTAAATCTGAGTAGCGTTTGAGACATCCCAAAAATGGGAGAGTTGCTCCTAAAAAGTAGAAATTGCAATGAAAGAAAGAAATGAAAGCAAAAGAGGGTAAAAGAGTAAATTTCGCGGTTTCATTTATAGAAATTGGACAGAACGAGAGAAATAAAGTCGAAGATTTTATTGGTCAACTTTGAAGAGCAAGTTTGGTTACTCAATTCAATTAACATCCCAAGGAAGACGCTCTCTCTGGTCTCTGACTCTCTGGTCTCATTTCTTCGAAGCCCCCCTCCCAACACTCCCAGGACTAATTTTCCATTCTTATATATTTATTATTATTATTCTTGAATAAATCTTCTTACATTCATCTATGGTTAGTATACCACCTTAAGTACAAGTAGAACCCACTGCTTATGCATAATTGAAAACAAAGACCCAGGTTTACCAAAAAAAAAAAAAGGAAAACAAAGACCATGTATCCGTAACTCAGCCACCAATTAAAGTAGACTAGAGGCCCCAAAGGCCCAAACCAAGGTGTGCCTTATTAGTAAGTAAATTATAACAGCTAGTGGCGGAGCCAGGAATCTTGAGTTGGGGGGGGGGGGGTCGAACTATATATTCTGTCAAGATAAACTCAAATAAAAAATAGACACTCCCCTAATAAATCCACATAATATGTGTATGTGTGTATAAATATAAAATATATAAATTGTTTGTAAAACTTCATCCATGTTTGACAAATCAATATCATAATGTTATAATTGAAGTATCATATGAGCTTTTTTATTTCTTGATAAAATCTTGAGAATAGGAAATTTCAATCAAATTGCATATATTATCAATGTTGAATGATTTGAACATATTAATTGGAATTGAAATTGAGCTAAAAATTAGGAGTTCCACACTTCCACTATTTACTCACAAAATTTACTACCTAACTATTTCATTCTATTGCAATTGTATATCAACTCTAAACTCTCTCTTTTTTAGGAAAAATTACTAAATTATTTGATCAATGCTTTCTTTTGGGGGCCAACTCCTATGTTTTTTCATATAACATTTAAATATTTATAAAAATTACATAAATTGTAAAAAAAAAATTAAAAATTTTGGAGGGGCCAAGGGCCCCCCAAGGATACATGTGGCTCCGCCACTATTTAACAGCTTTTATGGTTATGCTTAAGGATTCCCATTTTTGGCATGTATAAGACCATGCATGTGTTCGAAAACTCCAAAAATAGTTTCAGTTTCATTGCAAAGATTTTGTTTTGTACTTACTACTCACTCGTTCTGTGAGACGTGACCAAACTGGAATGCGACATAAAAAAAAAAGGTACTGAAATGGTGACATACAAAAAGTAAGAGATGAGAAAAAATTGAAGATTAATTATAGGAATATATTATCACATAATAATTTTTATTTAGCTTCATTTTAGAAACAAAATTAGAAAAAGAGCAATACTAACTTACTAAGGATACATTTTGTTTTTTTAACAAGTTGTGACATGTTTCCTAGATTACTCTTGATTGATCTTCATACCAAATTGATGCAGGAAGTTGGATGGGGTCAGGTGAACATGATTGAGGCTGAGCGCCGCTTACTAGCAAATGCACTCCTTGATTTCTCAAACCAACGTTTTGTACTTCTCTCAGAGGCATGCATTCCTCTCTTCAACTTCTCCATGGTTTACTCTTATCTCATAAACTCCTCCCAAAATTTTGTAATGGCCTATGATGAGATTAGCCCCGTTGGACGTGGACGATATAATCCCCACATGTACCCAAAAATCACAGTTAGGCAATGGAGAAAAGGGTCCCAATGGTTCGAAATGGATCGAGACCTCGCCATTGAAGTCGTGTCTGATCGAGAATATTTCCCAGTTTTTCAGAAGCATTGCCATGGTGGATGTTATGCTGATGAACATTATTTACCGACATTTGTGAGTATAAGGTTTTGGGAGAACAATTCAAATAGGAGTTTGACTTGGGTTGATTGGTCAAGGCGTGGACCACACCCAGCTGAGTATCAAAGAACACAAGTGACCCCTGCGTTTTTGAAGGCATTGAGGAGTGGCAGTTTGTGCGAGTACAATGGAAGCATAACAAATATTTGCTTCTTGTTTGCGAGGAAGTTTCCACATGCTACTTTGGAAAGGCTGTTGAAGTTTGCACCAAAGGTCATGCACTTCAACAGCTAGCTAGGTTTAGATATTTCAATACCATTTGTTATTCATTCAATTGTATTAATTCTATAGTACAAAATATTTTTTTTTTCTTTTTTCTTTTTATAAAGAAAACTATGGTACAAAATCTAATTTCCCTCAACCAAAATTAAGTGATGGCTTATAGTCTTTTAATAATTTATTGGTGTCTCTAAGCCCTCTTATCTTCATGGGCCTATATTTTGTGGTAATAGCATAATAATAAAAATTGAAAAAAAGGAACAAATTTAAACAAGGCGAAGATCATGTTTTCAGAAGAAAGAATGTCACACTCTTCTGCTTCTCACCAAAAAAAAAAAAAAAAAAACCAGAATGTCACTCTTCTCCAAATCCAAAATATCTAGCTAGCAGCTTCCATGTCTTCAACATTGATAGATTCTTTTCCACACTCATTGCCTCCATAACAGAAAGCATAATCCTTAAGGATTAATACACCGGTGAGACAGAAAGAGATACAAAATCAACAAATTGAGGGCCCTAATAATGAAAAAAGCTCCCAAATTTTTATCAATATAGATAATTATGTACTATTAGATGTATTAATTAAGCCCCAAATATTCACCAATAAATCAAAAGTTTTTATTTTTTTTATTAATTTTATCAAAGAAAAACCGGTTCAAGAAAAATCTTTTCATTGGATGTGGCAATGACTATTCATTTTTCTCACTTTTAGAGTGTATATACTCAAAGTTTATTTAGAGATATCAAATATATAATTTTATTAAAATTTCCAATCATAATTTTTTAGTATTTGGGTGCACACTCAATAAATATTGTTTATTTTAATTGTATAGTGATTGAGTAATACAATGGATTTGTTTTATTTTGTAATTGTACATCTAAAAAATAGATTTTAAGTTAAAAAAAATTATAAATAAATAAATAAATCTTTTATTAATATTCAAAATATAAGAATTTTCCCCACTTAAAGTAGTTTCCTTATGCCCCAAATGCCTTGAGTCGGCTTTGCCCATGTGAGCAATAACAAAATCATAATTCATAATTTTGTAGAAGAAAATTGAAAAATTGGTAGATTCTTGTTAATGTCATTTCCACGCTGGGATGCACGGACGCGGCTCCCAGGCCGGCGTACCCGCGTCCGACGCGGCGGGACGCGGCGACGCGGGAGGGACGCCGCAGACCGCGCGTCCGTCCCGCGTCGTGCCGCGTCGCGCCACGTGGCGGATCCCGACTCGGGCCGACGCAGCCAAAGTCGACGCCGACGCGGCCGAAGTCGGCGCCGACGCGGCTGAAATCGGTGCTGACGCGGCCGAAATCGGGCCGACTCGGTCCGTATCGGCCTGTATCGGCCGAAACGGCCGAGTCAGGCCGAAATTCAAAAAAAAAAAAAAAAAAAAGGTGCAAACGCACCGTTTATAAATTATTAGTAAAATATTTGTTTATAAATATTTGGTTAAATATTTGTTTATAAATATTTGGTTCAATATTTGTTTATAAATATTTGTTTATAAATATTTGGTTAAATATTAGTTTATAAATATTTGTTTATAAATATTTGGTTAAATATTTGGTTAAATATTTGTTTATAAATATTTGTTTATAAATATTTGTTTATAAATATTTGGTTAAATATTTGGTTAAATATTTGTTTATAAATATTTGGTTAAATATTAGTAAAATATTTGTTTATAAATATTTGTTTATAAATTATTAGTAAAATATTTGTTTATATAATGTGAAAAAGTAAAAGTATGCTTAGCAATATATTAAACATATATTATAAAAATATTTTTAATAATTTTTTAATCGCCGAGTCCTGCCGCACCCGCACCCACCTTTTTCAAAAATTGCCGAGTCCCGCACCCGCACCCGCACCCGAGTCCCGAAACGCACCCGTGCTTCATAGTTTCCACGCACTCATTGCTTCAATGACAAAAATCATAGTCCTTAAGGATTCATACACCAGTGAGATAGAGAAAGACAAAAACAACAAATTGAGATGTGCTTGTTTCATGGGATGCGTCTCTCATAGGTTGTAGGCCTAACTAATGTGTGGGACCCACAAAATGCGAGAGGCTTGCTCCATAGAGTTGGCACATGAGATAATTACAGGCTATCATAGTTTTATGTGTGTGTGGTCATCTCACAAATGGACAAAATCACAACAAAAAATAGAATTAGTTTGCATTCTTATTCATTTTCAATATCAGGCCATATAAACATAAACATATGACTTTAGAAGATAAACATAGCATTCAAATCCATCTTTATCTACTACAACCAGATAGCAAGATTTATTGAAAGACTAACCCTACAAATAATAATTTATCACTCCCTTATCTATTTAGCCTACTTCTACTAACAAAAATAAAATCTTAAAATGATAAAGGATATAAAAGTAAAAATTTAATTTAATTGATAAAGTCTTTTGTCCTTAAATGAAGGACCTAAATCTAATAGAAATTATCTTCTAATCCATAAAGGGTTTTCAAACCCATTTGCAAGGAACTGTTGTGAAAATGGACATTTCAAAGTGTAAGTTCTTTGCAAAACTTAGACTAAGTCCATTTTAAAATGGAAGCAGATGGTGGAAGAAGATCGAACTTCCTTTCTCCTATCTACATGATCATATCACTTGCAATGGCTAACTATGCAATCTTTACAAACAAACCTGACATTCTCCTTGTACTCAAATAACCTCAGATCTCCTTCACCAATCTCCATCTTCATCAGTGAAATATAGCTGGTATGCTGTCTCTACAAAGCATCAAACTTAGCTTGCATAGCCTTAGCCCATTGAGGATGCTTAGCTGCAATCTTGTGGGTAGATGGTTCTGTTTGAGTATAGTCTACAATAGATACTGTAAGACATTTCTTAGGCTTAAAGATACCACATTTACATTTGGCCTACATAGGATGAATGTTTCACACAAGGACTTGCGTATCAAGGTGTTGTGTATCAGTTTAGGTGTTGCACACAAGGGATTGATTTGCAGCTGGGATGGAAGGTGAACTTGCAACATTTGAGGCACTTGGAGAAATGTGATTAGCAGGTGACAAGGAAGGTGTAGGAATGGAAGGCTTAGTATGAGACTGGGAAACTAATGGAGGAGAATACAAAGGTGACATTGGAGATGGAGAAGTGGAAACTGAAAGTAAAGTAGGGTGTAAAGGAGAATAAGACACCTAATGAGAATGAGACACCTGAGGAGATTGAGAAGGAATGGCATGATTAAAGGATAATAAAGTTGGAAGCCAAATTAGAGGGTTGGATGTATGAGATTGAGAAGTGTTGGAATTCAATGAATAATGAAAAGGAAAACTAGTTTCACTGAATATAACATTTTTGGAAATTTATATTTTGAGACATGGAGTCAAGACAGATATAACCTTTGGATTGAGTAGGACAACCCAGAAATATACATTCAGCAATTCTTGGTTGTAATTTGTGAGTGTTATAGGGTCAAAGAAGATGGTAGTAGGAAAATCCAAAGGTATTGAGTTGGTTAATATTAGGATTGGAATCATATGGTCTAGACCATGGAGAGACAAATTGTACACTGGGAACATGTAAGTATTTAACCTATTGATAAGGAAAAGGGCTGTACAAACTGCACATGACCAATATGAGAAGGTGAGCTTGAGAAAGCAAAGGATGGTTTCAATTATGTGCCTATGCTTTTTCTCAACAATATCATTTTATTGAGGAGTTCTTGGGCAAGAAAACTGATGATTGTTGGGAAATTTAGACCCCAGTTGATAGAATTAAAAAGTTTTAAACCTAAGTTATTAATTATATTTATTATGAATAAAACTTGTTAAAACAAACAAACATCAATATCATGTCAAAATCATGCACAACGGAAAATTAAATAAGACAAGATATGATGACCTAGGAAAACCAATGAAACAAACTAGTTTCACAATAAAAAACCTGGGGGGAAACCTTCCTGAAAAGCAATCCACTATAATAAAGAGAAGTTTCAGATCTAGTAAAAAACTTTTTTCCTTAGACTCTACAATCCCTGTAGATGAACTTACAGCAGAAATCTTCTATCGCTTCAAAACCTCTAAACTCTTCAATATCTGAACGTCACCCTTTTTGCACAAATCCTAGTACATGACTAACCAATGATGCACGGCTCCCAGTACATGACTAACTAATGATGCACGGCTTCCAATACGTGACTAACACACCAACTTGAAGAAGAATGTTGGCCGCAAAGTTCTTCACTTCATCAACAATGAAGATCAAGAAGCACTTGGTTACAAAACTCTAAGGCACAAAAACGCAGTAGCTTCTTTCAGAGAGAATAAGACATTAGTCACTTTTTGCATGTGTTCTCCTTATATTCTCTTATGTGACGGTCTTTAAAATAAGCCTTATATGTGTCTAGGGTTGTGAGAAAAGAAACCCTACACATACATGTTAGCATGGGCCGAAAATCAAATCTGAAAATTCTGATTTTATAATTCTCAATAGATAGTATCTGTCAAGCAGCTGTTGAGACCTCGATGGATACTATCTGTCGAACAGTTGTCAAGACCTCGATAGATAGCTATCTGTCAAGAATATGTCCAGCTTTAATGAACAACTCTTCTTCACTTGTTTCTTGGACAGATTTGCATGACTTCATTACTAGACTTGAACTCTTATTCTTTGAAGTATTAAACACTTCCTAGATCTACCCAATTACAAGTAAAGTGCGTTTTGTCAAAAGATTAGCCAATTCTATTTTGACATATGTTCCTAACATTGAATCACATATATCCTAACAATCTCCCCTTTTGGCAATCTGTGACAAAACCATAACAAACAAATGAACATATGAGAGAAATCATAAATCACTCAACTCATACTCACTTGTTGAATACAATAAAATCTATCCTAACACAAACTCTTGAAAAACTTTGCAAGAAGAGAGTTTATGACAAGAAGACTTTGACAACCTGTATTTCTGAAACATTTTAATCAAAACTTATCACAGCATCTTAGTGTGAAACAGAAATAATAAATTGCATACAATAAATAAGAAACATGTGTATAAAGAAAGAAAAGAAATAACACATGGAGAGATAGGTGAAGAAGACATACATCATATATATATATATATATATATATATCAAAGATAAGCATAACGTATGTAAAAATGGTCACAAGATCGGTGTACAAGAAGAAGGAGGTAAGCACTCCCCCTAACGAGATGAAACACATCTCCTCCTTACAAGGGCATGTATTTCTCCCCCTAACATGTAGAATCTAAAAAAAGAAGCCACATTTTCTCCACAATTTCTCCCCTTTTTTGTCATGATTGACAAAGGGTACAAGAAGCTAAAAAGCTTCACCCAAAAAGTATAAAGATGATCAAGGAGGTACAAAGAATCCATATAAATGCATGAATGTAATGAACAAAGATGCTATGGATGACAAGATAAAAGAAAGATGCAAAACATGTGAAAAACAATGCATGTAAGAGGATCTCGATGGATTGAGGAGCTATCGAGCATCCAAAAGTTTCTTGATGGATCAAGAAGCTATCGAGAATCTATCGATAATGCGATAAAAAGAAGTTGAAAAGGTTCGGTAGATAGCCTAGCTGTCAAGATTGCTTAAAAACAGTTTTTCAAGAAGAGAAAAATACAGATATGAATGCAATTAAACATACTATACAACCAATGATCCAAACAACATTTTAATATTTCAAAATCATCTCTTAACAAGAAAATGTTAAGCACATAGATCTAAAACACACACACACACACTAAACATGTCTAACCAATTTTATATTTCAAAAACAAGTTAAGACAGTTTAGTGAGCATACATTAACACATGTATTCCTTGTGATAGTCAAATCACATTGTACCTGCACATGTATCAAAAGTAGCAAAGAATATTGTGTGTTGTGTGTGAAAAACATCGCAAGATTGCATAAGTGTCTACATATTATGACGATTTGAGATATGAGAAAATCACTTTAACTCAAACAAAATCATAACTATTTGATTGGGACTATCAACTTCGAGGTACATTCTATAACTCCCACATCTCCTAGAAAACACGCTTGCAATCATATATAAAACATTTTGATCTTTTTACTTTTTATTTTCTTTGCATATTTTTCTTTTAAGCAAACCATGCATGGACATATAAGAGATAGAAAAGAAATACTCAATTATGTTAAGCATTTGACATTCCACTTTTGCTATGTCGAAACATATAAATGTCATTTCATGATTGGCGGGCAACAATGATGAGATGGTTATTTATACCTTTCTCTTAGGATTTTCTAGTCCTCTCCGTCAAAAAGAGTGATACGAGTGTTAAGTATAAGAGATTACTTAATATTACTCATCACAAATACGAGCCACAAAACTCACTTGCTTAGTTGTGCATATAGATGCTCATCTAAGTTACAAATGATACAAAGTTTACAAAACTTTGTTTCAATGGCCATCTAAGGTACACAAGTACCAATGTACACAAATACACATTATTTTTGTATTTTTCTGATTTTCCCCCCTTTTTTTATTTTGAAAAACAAACAAAATAAAAAAAATAAAAAAACAAACAAAATAAAAACTAAACAACCAAACAAAAACAAACAAACAACATGAAAGCATGAAAGAAAGATGCATATGTATGAAAACATGATTCCAAAAGTAGATAAGAAATTAAGCAAAGAGAGTCCTACTTTAGATAGAAAGAATTAAAGTAGAGAACAAACAGAAAAGACAATTAAGTCTTAGGCTCCTTTTTCACCCACACAGCATGAGTCTTTGGTTGTGAAGATAAAAAGGCCTATATCTTAGTATGTCTACTAAAGGACATAGAAGAATTAGAATTCTCGTGAAATTGAGTTAAAAAGCTCAAAACTTTTAATAACTCTTCAAACAAAGGTGTGGGTCCTTGAGAGGAAACCTGTGACCGTTTGGATAATTACTTATGAGGATACAACTTAAAGCAATTAGGACAAATGTGTCCACAAACACCACAATGGTGACAAACATGAAGTCTAACAAAGGATTTAGAATTAGCCAAATTAGTTTTAGATTTCATACCTTTATCACCTTTCTCAGATTGGGGCACAAAGATAGTCCTTGATCCAGAAGCTGTGGAAGAGGAGGGACTGGAGGAAACAGTATATCCTAAGCCAGTCTTATCAAAACTAGACTTTTGAGCACTCAAGATCTCATCAAGCTTTGCACTAGACATCCTCTTTATTTGAGTTCTAGCTTGACTAAGCTCAACCTCAAGATTCTTGACCTTCTCTTCTAATGAAGTGTTCTCCACAACAAGTGTCTCAACTAACCTTGTAGTCTCATCTAGTTTGACTAACAAATCAGTTTTTTCAATTTTTACCTCATTAAGCTCTTTTCTATAAAGATGAGAAGTCTTTTTAGGTTTTATAAATTCAGTGCATAGTTTATCATAAGCTTCCTGAAGGGTCAACTTCTTGGGTACTTCATCATCAAAAGAATTCTCACTGTTGTTACTAGCACTCTCCATAATCATCTTATCGGTTGTGGCAGCAAAAGCCATAAAATGACCACATTCATCCACACTCATTAAAAGAGTCATTCTCAGTATCACTCCAAGTAGCAACCAACCCTTTATTTTTTGACTTCTTGGTCTTTTCCTTCATAAGGTAATTTGGACACTCTATCCTTATATGACCAAAACCTTTGCACTCATGCCATTGGATAAGGGGTTTCTCACTCTTACCCTTCCTAGAGGATTTAGATTTCCTAGGAGGTATGTCCTTATCCTTTTTTCCTAAATTGAAGAAACTTGATAATCTCATTAGCTATGAAGGCTATCCTCATCATCATCATCATCTTTATCTTCATCTTCAGAGTCATCAATCTCTTCTTCTATACCTTTAAGAGCCAATTTTCTACTCTTTCCACCTTTTCCCATTAAGCCTAATCTCATCTCATACGTTTGAAGGTTCCCTACAAGCTCAGTCAAAGGAAGTTGATCAATGTCCTTCACTTCTTCAATGGTAGTGATCTTGGCATGGAATCTTTCAGGTAAGGACCTGAGGATTTTCCTCACAATTTTGGATTCTGCTATAGATTCTCCAAGGTTGAAGGCAGAATTCACAGTATCCTTGAGTTTAGCATAGAACTCATCAAATGTCTTATTCTCCTCCATCCTTATTTCTTCAAAACTACTAGTGAGTTTTTGAAATTTCACAGTTTTTACTGCCTTGGTACTTTCATAGGTGGTCTCAAGAATGGTCCATGCTTCCTTGGCAACTTCCGTGGATGATATTTTCTTGAATTCCTCATTGGTCACCCCACAAAACAAAGCATTCAAGGCCCTACTATTGAAATTTGTCGCTATGATTGTTACTTCATCCTAATCCATAGGCGCTTCCTTTGGCTTAATCCAACCAACTTCAACAGATTGCCATACATGTTCACCTAGAGCCTGCAAAAAACTTTCATACGAACTTTCTAATACGCATAATTAGTGCCATCAAATAATAGAGGAATCAAAAGAGATTGTCCACGATCCAGGACAATGGGGGTCAAGGATCACACTCAAGAAATTAATTCAATCAGAGTGTACCCGCTCTGATACCACTTGTTGGGAAATTTAGGCATCGGTTGATAGAATTAACAAGTTTTAAACCTAAGTAGTTAATTAAATTTATTATGAATAAAACTTGTTAAAACAAACAAATAAACATCAATATCATGTCAAAATCATGCACAACAGAAAATTAAATAAGACAAGATATGATGACCCAGGAAAACCAATGAAACAGACTAGTTTCACAGTAAAAAACCTGGGGGGAAACCTTTCCGAAAAGCAATCCACTATAATAAAGAGAAGTTTCAAATCTAGTACAAAACCTTTGTCCCTAGACTTTACAATCCTCGTAGATGAACTTACAGCAAAAACCTTCTACCACTTCAGAACCTTTGAACTCTTCAATATCAGAGCAAAGAGTGCTTGATCTTTGGATTCAAAACCATAGTTGAGTTATCTTGATCATCAAGAAGGTACTCATTTGGTAATGGTAAAAAACCATCAATGTACTCAAACATTGAGTAAGTCTTCTAAATTGAAGTGAATTGATGCTTCCATAACAAATATTTAGTATTATCTAGCTTGATTGACATCAAATTTGCCACATTTGAGAGAATGGCTAATGGAGCTTGGGACATAATGAAGGCGTTTATGTTTATGGATGGTCTATTAAATGGAGCAGAAGCTGTGATGTTTGTAGTTTCAGCCATGGAAGGCTTTGATACCATGAAAACTGAGGAATATTTGAGAGAAAATATCTTTCTTGTGTATATTACTCAATGTATTGAATACATTATACAGAGAGAGAGAGAGAATAAAACTAACTTTTCCACTTCATATGGTGCTAGTCTTAACAGGTTAACAGACTATACTCTAGCCAACCTGCAAGTGATAGATGTTCCCTTATAAATGGGACACACTTGGCCTTTTAATTCACATGACACCATTTTGGTTTATTAGTTTTAGTGACTTTTGAAACACTTTTGTTTAACTACACACTTTGCTTAGAGTTAGAAATGACATTATTTGCTAGTTGTAGGTGCCTTTTTTTTTTATATGTCTACAGACTTGGGCTAAGGTTTTTCAGTATGAGGGAGTTGGGCTTGGTTCTCTTTGTAATATGGACTTGGTGAACCAATCTCTGTACAAACAACACACTCTAAAACAACAAAGAACAATATAAAATATAACCCAACAATTATTAGTTCACATATCATTTGCCTGTATATATTTTTAAAAAAAATAATAAACGAATATATATAATATAGGTATAAATACTTATAAAGTGCACACTACAAAAAATGAACTAAATAGATCTCAGTTCCAACTCACCCAACCTTGCTGCCAATAGTGGTCATATATTTGTGGGGCTTCGGACTTAAGTCAAGATAGTCATTCTAAGCATTAGGAAGTCTGCAGAAAGTATGGTTTTTTGTGAGAGAGGAAAAGATGCCTTAATGATGCATGCTAACTCTCTCTATTCTCGCCATATATACTCTCAGTTTTCCTCATATACCACTCTCTACTTTTTCTTCTTAGCTCTATCTATTTCCTCATATGCTTTTACCTTGAATTTTGGGTTACCCATTCATGGGTACTACTACTTTTATACCCAAGCTTGGGCGAATGTTTTCACTTTTTTGCCCTTTTCCTCACCTACTCTTTTGCTTGCTCTAGACACTAAGCTCCCCATCATGTTCCCTATTGGCCTTGCCTTCCTTGGGCATTGCACACCCATTAAAGGAGCCTTGGTTTTGGCCTTACGACAGAAAACTCTCTTATTTTGGATGGATTCCAATCTGCAATAGAGCCATCTAATCCATTCCAACTAAAACAGTAAGGGACTCAAAAATTCTATTTGGTCATACTCTTATGCGTGCATCACATGGCTCAAATCAGCCATTTTCATTTATGGTAAAGATGCTTTCCCAGTAGTGTGCGTCTCCCAAAAGAGGTCTCGGTAGGATTCCAAACTAAGGTCTTTCTCCCCTCCACCAAACAGTTCCCTCTGAGCTTTAACATCCCTGGGTCGTGCTCCCCTTGCATGGTTGGGATGCAGAAAGACAGAGCTCAAACCTTACCTTATTCACCCACCTTGGAGTTTTGGCATTACTCGAGAACATGCGTCCTTTTTTTCTTTACTCAAGTGTAATTTAGGCTTTTATTCCCTCTTGTTTTAGGCTTCTGGGCTTTTCTTATTAGGCTAAAAACATGTTAAAAAAGGGGCATCCATACTAGTTTATTCGCCTCTACCATCACATCCTTCACCCTCATGTTCATTGTTGTATGCTCAATATAGCAAGGAATGTGTGGATCAACTTCGTTGTCCTGTCTTCACTCCAAGAAAGTGGGAAATATCCCTTCCTCTGCCTACACCGTCAAATAGATCACCTTCAAATCCATTTTGCTACATAACCCATTTGGCCAAATAGTGGGCATCTATAATTTTGTTTGAATTCATTCAAAAAAAAAAAAAAAAAAAAAACCGAATAACTAGCACTTCTTGTTGTTAAATTATGAGAAAAATTCGAAACCAACCTAACCTCCCAACTTAGAGTTGTAGACATTCCATTTTGCGCATCCCATTTAAAATCATTTGCATTGCATTGCACATTATCACCATCTCGTGTCTCCAAAGAAAGACTATAATTTTGGCTGTTTGATCTCCAAATACTTTTCATAAAAAAAATAATAATAAAAAAAAATAAATAAAATAAATAAATAAAATAAAAATTTTGAGGTCATAACAATCAACAATAGTTCATTAGCATTAATCGGGCCACCAGATTAAAAGATATCAAAGAAAAAAGTTTCAACGGTAAAGTGCACTTGCATGAAACCAGTCTTGACCATAAGGGATTATGATCTCTTAATTTTAATTGGTCTATTTTAGACTAATTTAAATTAACTGATGTGTCATATTCATACTGGCTAAGGATAGTGTGGGGCCCGGCCCAAAATAATGGGCTAGTCAAACCACGGGCCCGTCCGAAAAGCATCCTGTCCGAGGAGAAGTCACAGTCAAAACCTTATTCAAGCCCAATTGCGGTAAAAGAAACCTATCCGAGGAGTAACTCCTCCTCGGACATTATGAAGTTCGGACGAAGAGCTCGCCCCAACCATTGCAGTTCATCCTCCAAGCATATAAAAAAGAATAAAACCCAAAATATCTCATGGAAAGCTGCCACCACCACATTAAATGTGTCACAACCACCCTCTTGGCCGCATTAATGAGGAAAAGACCCCTGAACAGTACTACCTTGGCCACTACAACTCACAAGGGAGTGATAAGGGTGTCTGATAGGACAGGTGCTCAAGTGGGGGCTTAGATGATCAACAAGTGTAAGGTTCAGATAAGAATGAGAGAGCTATATATTGTAGTGGAGTCCCTCAAAGAGGGGGACGAGAAATGTATTCGGCACTGAGGAAATAGAATCCTCTGTTAGATATCCACTCTTGTGTTTTTATTCCTGCAATAATATTTTCCATGCATCAGACCGACTAAGCTCACTGAGGCTAAGTTCTTTGACCCATCCTCTACAAGTATTTATTGTGTGTTGCGCCTCGGGCCAAGGCCTGATCAATAGGGTTTGGACCAGGAAAATCGTGCAACTACAATTGGCACCGTCTGTGGGAAGAACTAGGGCATCAGCTAGCACAACGATCGAGCATGGCAGAACTAGGTCCACACCAGGAGAATCCTCACCAGGCTAACTCCCAACAGACACAACCCGCCGAGTCCCAAAGGCAAAATAACCCCGCCAACCCAGGCGGCAGGGGGAATCGTGAGGGGAGTGTGCATACTATCCGGACGAGCCAGAGTCACACTCAGATAGGTAGTCACGTGTCCCAGAGGCGAAATAGTCATCAGGCCATGCAGCGAGAGATAGATGACCTGAAAAGGAAGTTACGACGTGTGCAGCGAAAACGATCTCCCTCTGACTCAGACGAGTCTTCTAATACGAAGGATGCGAGTTACCGACGAAGGTCAAGGACCCCCCCAAGTGAAACCTTTTCCTACGAAAGGGAACCACGCCCTGTACAGAAGTATGAGAGCCCATCCAGCAAGGGTTCGGGGAACGATGCTATGAAGAAAGCACTGGACCAGGTTTCAAGGTCACCCTTCACGTATAGAATTGAAGGGGCTAAGCTACCTCGACACTTCAACCAACCGGCGTTCGCCATCTATAACGGCCGAGCAGACCCGGTAGAGCATGTGAGTCAGTTTAACCAAAAAATGGCAATCTACTCACAAAATGAAGCCCTAATGTGCAAAATCTTCCCATCCAGCTTGGGATCAATGGCGATGAGGTGGTTCAACAGCCTGAAGACAAACTCCATAGGCTCCTACAAGCAGCTCACTCAGGCTTTCTGCTCCCGTTTTATCACAAACACCAGAGTCCCTCGACCCCTCAGTTCGCTTTTTTCCTTATCCATGCACGAAGGAGAAACCCTAAAAGCATACTCGGATAGATATTGGGAGGTGTATAACGACTTAGATGACAACCATGATGATGTTGCTATCAACATGTTCAAAAGCGGTCTCCCCACCGAGCATGGCTTAAGGAAATCCCTCACTGGTAAACCAGTTACCGACGTTCATCAGTTGATGGATAGGATCGACAAGTACAAAAGGGTGGAGGAAGATCAGCTGCAAGGAAAGGGAAAGGAGAAGGTCATCCCCCCCAAAGCAAATGATTTTAGGTCGGACCGGTATAACCCTAGCCAGCCGAGAAGAGATTTTTCGCGACAGGCTGGACAGAGCCACCCACAAACAGTGAATGCTGTGTTCAGGGAGACAGTACAACAGGTGCTGGAGAAAGTAAGGAACGAGCCCTATTTTAGGTGGCCAGGAAAGATGGCCGGAGACCCTTCCAAACATAACCAGAACCTGTACTGCCACTATCATTAGGACCATGGGGATACCACCGAGGATTGCAGGAATCTATGGAATCACCTGAATCAGTTGGTCCGAGAAGGGAAATTACGTCACCTTCTGCACCCCTCGAGCGGCCACACCGGTCAAGCAATACAAGAATCCCGAAAGGATGTGTCCTTAAGACCCCCCGCCGGAACGATACATGTCATCCTCGCCGCACTAGGAAGAACTGGGCCACCCATCCCCAGGATACTAGCTGTTGATCGGCTTCCTTCCGAGGACAGCCAAAGGGAACCCAAAAGGTCAAAAAAGCGAAGCTCTTTGATACTGGGATTCTCGGACGAGGATAAGAGAGAAACTATTCAACCTCACGACGATGCCTTGGTGGTTACATTAAGAATTGGAGGCTTCGATGTTAAAAGGGTGTTAGTAGACTCGGGAAGTGCGGTAGAAATAATGTACCTTGATCTATACAAGGGGCTGAACATGAAGCCGGAAGATTTGACAGCCTATGACTCCCCCCTTCTCAGCTTCGAAGGGAGGATTGTTACACCAAAGGGGCAGATTCGACTACCCATACAGACTGGGTCGGAGGTGGTGGAGGTAAATTTTATCATGGTCGACGCTTACTCACCCTACACAGCAATAGTTGCCAGGCCATGGATCCACGCCCTAGAAGCCGTATCCTTCACACTTCACCAAAAAGTAAAATACCCATCCAGGGGACAAGTAGAAGAGATCCGAGGAGATCAGGCCGTAGCCAGGAAGTGTATGGTGGCCGTCATCTTACATCGGCCCGATGCCGAGTCCTCGGCCCCATAGAGCTTATAGCAACCAGCCTCCTCGGCCAGGCAAGGGGACGGGCTAGCCGAGGAGATAAGGTGTGAAAGTTTAGATAAGATCACTGTCAACAACGACCCGAAGAAGTTTTTTCAGGTCGGCTCTGAGTTGCCTTCTCAAGAAAAAGAGGAACTGGTCAGATTTCTCAGAGGAAATGTCGACGTGTTTGCATGGGACGCCTACGACGCCCCGGGAGTTGATCCTAGCCTTATTTGTCACCACCTGAACGTCAACCCCTCTTCCACTCCGAAGAAGCAGCCACCCCGACGCCCTTCAAAGGAACATGCTAGTGCCGTAAGAGACGAAGTGGCAAAACTGAAAAGAGTAGGGGCTATTAAAGAGGTCTTTTACCCCGAATGGTTGGCAAACACGGTGGTGGTAAGGAAGAAGACAGGGAAGTGGAGGGTCTACGTGGACTTCACGGACCTGAACAAGGCGTGCCCAAAGGACCCATTCCCCCTGCCCCGAATCGACAGATTGGTGGATGCAACTGTGGGTCACCCTCGAATGAGCTTCCTGGATGCCTTCCAGGGCTATCATCAGATCCCCCTTGCGCTAGAGGACCAAGAGAAGACGGCTTTCATGACGCCCATCGAAAATTATCACTATAAGGTGATGTCGTTTGGGCTGAAGAACGCAGGCTCAACCAACCAAAAGATGATGACCCGGATGTTCGAGCCACAGCTGGGCAAGATCATTGAACTTTACATAGACGATATGGTTGTGAAG
The DNA here is from genome assembly GCF_932294415.1 of Quercus robur. Classification (NCBI taxonomy): domain Eukaryota; kingdom Viridiplantae; phylum Streptophyta; class Magnoliopsida; order Fagales; family Fagaceae; genus Quercus; species Quercus robur. The sequence continues at coordinate 39,527,300 of NC_065534.1, read as the reverse complement.
AGTAAAAGGGTGTCCGAGCAAGTGAAAGACCTTGAAAAAATCTTCGCTATCTTAAGGGAACACCGGTTGCGGCTGAATGCTTCCAAATGTTCATTCGGGGTCGGGTCTGGGAAATTTTTAGGGTACATGGTAACCCACAGGGGAATAGAAGTAAGCCCCGATCAAATCAAAGCAATTCACAGCCTACAGGCTCCTCGGAATCCGAAGGAAGAGCAGAAGCTCACTGGCATGATTGCAGCATTAAACCGGTTCATATCGCGATCAGCGGATCGATGTCGACCTTTTTACCTCCTGATAAACAAGTGGAAAGGGTTTGAATGGTCGGAGGATTGTGTTAGGGCTTTCCAGCAGCTTAAGGAATACCTATCTCGACCACCCATCATGTCCAGCCCTGAGGCAGACGAAGTGCTGTTTGCGTACGTCGCTGTAGCTCCCCATGCTGTAAGCCTTGTACTGATACGGGATGATAATGGGGTGCAGCGACCGGTTTACTATGTGAGCAAATCATTACATAAGGCCGAGGTGCGATACCTACCTTTGGAAAAGGCAATTCTGGCGATAGTACATGCCACCCGGAAGCTCCCTCATTACTTTCAGGCGCATACGGTCATCGTTCTAACTCAGCTCCCCCTTCGAGCAGTGCTTCGAAGCGCCGACTACACAGGAAGGATCGCCATGTGGAGTGCGCTTTTAGGGGCTTTCGATATTAAATATATGCCCAGATCCTCCATCAAAGGTCAGGTCCTCGCAGACTTGGCCGCGGAGTTTGCTGAACAATAACCGAGAAGAAAGACATGGATGGAAAATCGGTTGGTACAATTTCAGCAGGGGGGACCTTGCATTGGAAGGTCCACGTGGATGGCGCGGCCAACCAGAGAGGATCTGGAGTTGGGATAGTTTTAATATCACCAGACGGTGCTGCCATTGAAAAATCACTGAGGCTCGGGTTCTCGGCTACGAACAATGAAGCCGAATACGAAGCTTTACTTCAAGGGATGACGATGGTTCAACGATTGGGTGGAAGAGTAATAGAAGCATTCTCGGACTCCAGGTTGGTTGTCGGCCAAGTGATGGGTGAGCTGGAAGCCAGAGATGCTAGGATGCAAGAGTATCTAGGACAAGTTAAATGCTTACAGACAAGTTTTGAGTCCTTCAATCTGACGCACATTTCCAGGAGTGTAAACACCCATGCAGACTCGCTGGCCACTCTCGCCATGTCCTCGGCGCATAATCTACCGCGAATGATCCTTGTCGAAGATCTAGTCCAAGTAAGTCCCATTAGAAGAAACCCGGCCCAGGTCCATCAGATCAGAAAGAGCCCCAGCTGGATGGATCCTATTAAGAACTTCCTCCAAAACGACATCTTACCGGAGGAAAAACTAGAGGCCGAGAAGATACGTAGGAATGCTCCTCGATTCTGGCTATCAGAGGACCACAAACTATATCGGCGCTCCTACTCTGGACCGTACCTACTCTGCGTACATCCAGAAGAATCCGAGTCTCTACTTGAAGAGTTACATGAGGGAATTTGTGGAAGTCACACCGGAGGAAGGTCACTGGCGCACAGGGCACTCACCCAAGGATACTGGTGGCCGAACATGCAAAGAGAGGCCCAAGAATACGCTAAAAAGTGCGATCAGTGCCAAAGATTTGCCCCGAATATCCACCAACCCGGAGGGGTTCTCAACCCACTCTCTAGCCCATGGCCATTCGCACAATGGGGTCTTGATATTGTCAGACCTTTCCCCAAAGCCGCGGGGAACAAGCGATACATAATAGTCGGGACCGATTACTTCACTAAATGGGTGGAGGCTGAACCTTTGGCCAACATTAGGGACGTGGATGCCCAGAAATTCATCTGGAAGAACATCATTACCCGCTTCGGAACTCCACGTACACTCATTTCCGACAATGGTCTTCAATTTGACAGTAAGAGCTTTAGGGAGTATTGCCGCAAGTTTGGGATCATTAACCGATATTCCACCCCCGCTTACCCCCAAGGAAATGGGCAAGTCGAGGCCGTGAACAAGGTCATAGTGAACGGACTGAAGAAAAGACTGGATGAGGCAAAGGGGAGATGGGTAGAAGAGCTCCCGCACGTCTTATGGACCTATCGGATAATGCCGCGATGTTCAACCGGTGAGACCCCCTTTTCGATGACTTATAGGGCTGAGGCCGTGCTCCCAATCGAGAACAACTTTCCCACACTGAGGTCTAACTCGTTTACCCCAAACGGTAACGACGAGTTATTGGGAAGAAGTCTAGACCTAGCCTAGGAAAGAAGGGAAAAAGCAACGATTCATATGGCCTATTATCACCAGAAGCTGAGACAAGGGTATGATGCCAATGTTAAGCTGCGACCTCTAGGTCCAGGTGATCTCGTGATGAGGAAGATTCTCGGCAGCGCAAAAAACCCCTCTTGGGGCAAGTTGGGGCCCAATTGGGAAGGACCATACCGTATCACATCCGTGGCCGGGATAGACGCTTACTACCTAGAAAATCTGGATGAAAAAACCGTACCTCGACCATGGAATGTAAATAACCTCAGAAGATATTGTTATTAATGAAAATGGCTTAGCCCATGTTTTGTTTCGTGATTATCCTCTGCCTACTGGTCTATTCATGACTGTACAAGTTTTAAACAGAACCTAAGTCCTGCATGGCTCCTCGAACCACAGACTTAGGGGAAATTATTACTTATGACAACTATTCATAGTTTTAAATAGAACCTAAGTCCTGCATGGCTCCTCGGACCACAGACTTAGGGGAAATTATTACTCATAACAATTTATACAAGTTTTAAACAGAACCTAAGTCCTGCATGGCTCCTCGGACCACAGACTTAGGGGAAATTATTACTTATGGCAACTATTCATAGTTTTAAACAGAACCTAAGTCTTGCATGGCTCCTCGGACCACAGACTTAGGGGAAATTATTACTCATGACAATTTATACAAGTTTTAAACAGAACCTAAGTCCTGCATGGCTCCTCGGACCACAGACTTAGGGGAAATTATTACTTATGGCAACTATTCATAGTTTTAAACAGAACCTAAGTCTTGCATGGCTCCTCGGACCACTGACTTAGGGGAAATTATTACTCATGACAATTTATACAAGTTTTAAACAGAACCTAAGTCCTGCATGGCTCCTCGGACCACAGACTTAGGGGAAATTATTACTTATGGCAACTATTCATAGTTTTAAACAGAACCTAAGTCTTGCATGGCTCCTCAGACCACAGACTTAGGGGAAATTATTACTTATGGCAACTATTCATAGTTTTAAACAGAACTTAAGTCCTGCATGGCTCCTCGGACCACAGACTTAGGGAAAATTATTATTTATGGCAACTATTCATAGTTTTAAACAGAACCTAAGTCCTGCATGGCTCCTCGGACCACAGACTTAGGGGAAATTATTACTCATGACAATTTATACAAGTTTTAAACAGAACTTAAATCTTGCATGGCTCCTCGGACCACAGACTTAGGGGAAATTATTACTTATGGCAACTATTCATAGTTTTAAACAGAACCTAAGTCCTGCATGGCTCCTCGGACCACAGACTTAGGGGAAATTATTACTTATGGTAGGTTGGGAAATTATTACTTGAGGGAAATCATTTTAAGGCGTGCGCGCAGTCTAGCATCATTGCAACCCTCATTCAAATTCGCCGCCCAGCATCCTTTTTATCTCGACCATTTACATTTATTTATGTCATTTCAAACTTTAAATAAAAAAAAAAAAAAAAAAAAAAAAAAAAAAAAAAAAAGAGCGGTACTAGCATACATCCATAGAAAGCAAAACAAACGTTCTATATTAATATTCCGAGGTCAATACAAAGAGAGGTCCTTACAAAAGAGCGCAAAAACAGGACGACTTTCATTCAAAAAAAAAAATAATAAAGAGAGGAAGGGAATATAAAAATTAAAAAGCCTAAAAGCTAAGCCTTGGCAGGAGGATCTTCTTTCTGCTCTGGCTGAGGAGGAGGAGCCTCGATGGTAGGGTCCGTAGCAGGATCCTTCGATTTATCAGGCACAGGGACAGCATCAGGCACCGCCAGATCCTGGTCCGAAGCCACTTGGACGCCATCAGGATTCTCTCGAATCTCCTGAGGATAGAAGATGTTCTCGGCCAGTCTCAGCGCTGAATCCGCAGGAATTCCTGCAGCATCAAGGGCGTGAGCCCATGAGATGCTGCAATAGTCCTTGCACACCTCGGGGATCTCCTCAGATAGCCTGGCCTCCGTTTCTTGGACCCCGAGCTGACGAGAAGCACTTTTTTCAGCCTCTGCAGCTTCTCGGATCAGCTGGGCCTCCTCTTTGACCCGCCGCAGCTCATCCTCGACTTTTTGCAGGGCAACCTTGAGATCCAGCACTACCTGCTTCTCGGTGGCAAGGTTGATCTGGGTCGAGTACAGCTCTTTGCGCTGATCCTCCGCCTGGGTCTCAGCACTTTTCAAACCGGCCTCTGCACTCTTGCGCCGTTTCTCTGACTCCTTGAACTTCTCTATGAGTTCAAGGTGATCATGCTTGAGGGACCCCAAGGATTTCTCCATCTCCGTCCGAGACTGGGTCTCAGCCTCAGCCTCAGCCCGACTGCGATTATCACGACAAAATTCCTCAGCCACAAATACCTGTTGAGTAATCTGTGAACGAAACAAGATTGGTTTAAAACTTAGCAGGGCAAAATAAATTAATAAAACAGTGAAAGGATTACTTACCATCGCGAGATCCCTTTTGAGGGATAGGAAAATCTTGGGCTAAGAGAACCGCCTATATGCCTCCATATCCCGAGGAAGGAGTAGGGGTTGCTCCAAGGCATCAGCCACATACCCTGCTCGGCCCCGGTTGTACTCTCGGATCGACGAATTGTAGGGGATGGCAACCCCATCTAGCTCCAACTTGGGGCTCTATGTACGCGAGGTAGCGCGCATCTCAGCACGATTTTCCTCGTCCCGGCTCTCCGTGGAGTTTGCCCTTTTACTCCTCTGTCCCTTAGTAGCCTTTTGCTGCTTGGCCGGTCGAAGAGCCACTTCACCCTCCTCAGGAATGTCAGCCTGCCTCTTCTTTTTTAGGTCAGGGTTAACCTTGAGGCCAGGGTCAGAAGGGACCTGAGGGGTGATTGGAGGAGGATCCTGGGTTTGTGCCTTGGCAGGCGCCTTTGAGGACTGAACCTTTCCTCAACTGGACATCAATTCTCGCAAAGACTTTCCCATATCACCTACTTCCCCGTCCGAGGAGTCGTCCGAGCAAGTTATTATGATTGGACCGCCAGCCACAGAGTTGCGGTCCTGCTCTCTTTCAGGATCAAAAAGCTCAACCACGGAGTCTTGCTGAACCTCCTCCCTAAAATAAAACTCGTCTATCTCTTCCTCAAGGGAAAGACGAGATGATTCGGTTTCCCCTTCAACCGGGACAGCAACGCCAGGTTTGTCTGGCGGAGGTAGTTGCTCTGCTAGATAGGGATCTCGAACACCGGGTAGTACGACTGGTGGAAGATCACGTCGAGCTAGGAACCCGGTCTTAGACACGTCAATCCTAGCCAACCTCGGACTGCCAGCCCTTATGGCGTGACCGATAGCTTGGAAAGAGCGGCTTAGAGGTTGATAGCCCAGAACCAGATGAGCCGCATGTAACTGTCTGTCCTCGGTAACGTAAATTTACGACCTTAAAAGGTAGTTCAACGCCGGCACATTCACGAGGCTTAGTCGAGGAGCGACATGAGCTTTATCTGCAAACGTCCAAGAAAAGTGGGATTAGTTCATGAAAATTTTCAATTGTAAAGAAAGCGAGAAAAATAACCCCCCAATACTAAACCCTTTCCCAAAAAGGATTGGCCCTAAAAACGCCGCACCTAGGATTCCTGCCCGAGTTGGACAATGAATACCATCGAACCACTCCCCCAAAGCAATAAGGAAATCGTTCTTCACGGTCTTATTGGATATTGGGAGACAAGAGATCAACCTAACGACCTCGGATCGGGATTTAAGATAATACCCTCCGTTCTCGATGTGGTGACACTCGTACAAATAAACCACATCGTGCCAAGAAAGGCCTAGATTCATCCGCTCGTCTAGGACATCTACACAGCCTAGTATCTTGAACATGTTTGGGGCACACTGATGCGGCGTCAACCTATGGTTGAACAGGTATTCCCTTGTAATCCTACACATGGGAAGGGTCATCCCTCCCTCTATGAAAGCAATCATGGGGATAACAATTTCTCCCTCGCCTCTATCTGTCAATACTCCTTCAAGAGGACAGTACTGCAGCCCCACCCCCAGGGGAATGTGGTATTTTGCCCTAAAGGCCTCCATAGCGGCCGGAGTTTTTACTAGTTTTTCGAATCTACCCATCTGAGCTGAACTGGAGGAATGAAAATAAAGACCGAGGAGAAAAGTAAAGTCCGAGGAGAGAATCGGAACGGCTAAATGAACGAAATTTACCGATACCTTCACAAAACGCTCAAAGGGATGCCTGGAAATCTCTCTTGGAGGAGACGCTTCACGAAAAACGGCTATGGAGGCTTAGCGGACGCAAGTATTTGTAGATCTCTGGAGTTCGATGGAGTTCTCTGGAATCCTCTAGGGTTTATGAGATGCAGATAAAAAGAAAAACTGAACCCCTCTGACATCTTATATAGCCGAGAGGAGAGAGAAAAGATCGCTCCTGCCTAAAAAGTCGAGAATAAATGATGGCCGTTCGATCCACGTCTCACCGTTGGATGAAGGGGACAGAAAGCCTTCGGAAGTAAATGGCCGTGCCTCGTAAATTGTAGCGCATCCAAAGTAACTGTCCGCACGCGCGCCCCAAGCCCTCCTTACCTCCATCCTCTCACTAACATCAAAACCCCGCTTTTCTCCTCGGAATGAGATAAAAACCGAAGTTTTGAGGGGCTATTGTGGGGCCCGGCCCAAAATAATGGGCTAGTCAAACCACGGGCCCGTCCGAGAAGCATCCTGTCCGAGGAGAAGTCACAACCAAAACCTTATTCAAGCCCAATTGCGGTAAAAGAAACCTGTCCGAGGAGTAACTCCTCCTCGGACATTACGAAGTTCGGACGAAGAGCTCGCCCCAACCATTGCAGTTCATCCTCCAAGCATATAAAAAAGAATAAAACCCAAAATATCTCATGGAAAGCTGCCACCACCACATTAAACTGTCCGAGGAGAAGTCACAACCAAAACCTTATTCAAGCCCAATTGCGGTAAAAGAAACCTGTCCGAGGAGTAACTCCTCCTCGGACATTATGAAGTTCGGACGAAGAGCTCGCCCCAACCATTGCAGTTCATCCTCCAAGCATATAAAAAAGAATAAAACCCAAAATATCTCATGGAAAGCTGCCACCACCACATTAAATGTGTCACAACCACCCTCTTGGCCGCATTAATGAGGACAAAACCCCTGAACAGTACTACCTTGGCCACTGCAACTCACAAGGGAGTGATAAGGGTGTCTGATAGGACAGGTGCTCAAGTGGGGGCTTAGATGATCAACAAGTGTAAGGTTCAGATAAGAATGAGAGAGCTATATATTGTAGTGGAGTCCCTCAAAGAGGGGGACGAGAAATGTATTCGGCACTGAGGAAATAGAATCCTCTGTTAGATATCCACTCTTGTGTTTTTATTCCTGCAATAATATTTTCCATGCATCAGACCGACTAAGCTCACTGAGGCTAAGTTCTTTGACCCATCCTCTACAAGTATTTATTGTGTGTTGCGCCTCAGGCCAAGGCCTGATCAATAGGGTTTGGACCAGGAAAATCGTGCAACTACAGATAGTATTTATGGTGAGGTTGCATACATCAAATTTAATCCAAGTCAAAGAATTTATTAATTCTCAACAAAATGGGCAAAAATTGATTAATTAGACAAGTAATTAATTAATTAGACGTATTTGGAATTAATTTTCTGAATTTGAGGACCCAAAGAAATCAGAAAAAGGAAGTGAAAAAATTCTGAGGAAATTAGGTCCAAATTGAAAACAAAAACTAATCAAATGAAAAAGGAAAAGATCTAGTGGATCTGGAACGATAATTGATTCAAGAATGATGCACTTTTCAATTTGATTTTCTTATTTTTCCAATTAAATAAGTGATGACTCTATTGTAAAACCCTTGATCTAGGAGGGATAATAACATCAGTAAAACCTTTTATTATCTCTTGAGAGGCATTAACACAACCCATTCGCATGGGATACACCAAATTTTTTGAAAGGTTTGGGAGACGGGTGTGGTCTCTCACAAGAGCACCTAGGTTTTTTTTTTTTTAAATGTATATAATGCTTGCTGCACCACTATCCTATGATTGTTTCTTCCTGAATCACTTAAAACTTCAACTGTATTCCTCATTACCAAAGCTCATGCTAATTTTGCAATGGTTGCCTATGTTCTATAGGAAAAGAAGATTGATTTCTTGCTAGTGCAAAGGTGATGTTGATCCACACATTCCTTGCTTTCTTCAGTAGCTGACGATGAAAGGGATGGTAGAGGTAGTGATGACAATAACAATTATACTTGACTAGTGAAGGAGGAGATTGGTGACAGAGATTTCATATTGGGACAATTATAGGTTTACATTGTATATTGTATACAATTGTTTAGTTTGCAATATAAAGTGTACAAAAAAAAAAAAAAAAAAAAAAAAACTTTCTTTTTTTAAGTGTAAGTTTTTATTGAATTATTATGGAAATGATAAATTACGTATTTGGTCCCTAACCTTTATGTTGTGTCAATTTAGTTGGTTTATTATATGTATCAATTTGGTCTCTAATCTTTTGGTATTGTGTCAAAATGATCTCTGCACTTAACAATAACTATAAGCATTTTCCATCAATCAAAGATTAAACTGACATAATTCCAAAAGGTTAGGGCCTAAATTGACACATTTGAAAAGTTAAAGATCAAATTGACATATAACATAAAGATTCGGTACCAAATAGGCTATTTACCTTTATACAAACTAGCCAAAGTCCTGTGCGATGCACAACCACGGTATAAATTTATTTTAAAATATTATATAAAAAATCATCTTTATGACCATGCAACATAAGCTCCTCCTTTATTAATTATTTACTTACACTTTTTTTTTTTAAAGAAAGTTTCAACCGATGGTGTCCACTGCTGATAATAGTTTTTTATCATCAGACCAAGACACCAATTGGTTTTTGATGTAAGTGAGGGGATTGAACCCCAAATCTCTTATTCAACAATTAGAAATTTTATCAATTGAGCTAATATGAAATGGTGAAACCGATTTTCAAAAATAAAATAAATCCAATTAGTACTCTTATGCCTATCAAATACTGATATACATGCTGAAAAAGGTCATATAGTTGATAGGTCTTTAAATTTGTGAATCCTAGTCATTTTGTTTAGTTTGCAAAAACTATAAGTGTTAATGTGTGAGAGTGTCTTTTTCGGGATACTCAGGCTCAAGGATCCCGAGCCTGAATGAAAAAGAAAAGGATTTGGTGGACTGGGCCTTGACTCACCGCAGCTAAATGGCTGTTTAAGAATCAAGTGAATGCAGAGAATACTCCTGACAACATACAGAAAAAATGACAAACAAGGATATCGAGGAGTGCCAAAAATTAACAACGTAAGTTCAAAAAGAAAGAAAAGCAGGATTAGTAAGACGATAAAAAAAAAGGTACTGTGGGGATCCTGGGAATTATGAAACAGTATTTCATTAAGGCATTGTCTATTTGATTACAGAAAGCTCACTAGGACGTGATACAAGGTCCAAACGAGCTCAAAAATTGCAGCCTTGAATGGCTATTTCAGCCTTCAAAACTTGCGAAGTTTGATTCTCGTTGAATCCGAGTATGTACCATAGTTGCTTTTACAGGATATCGGGAAGCAGTATTTGTTTTTCCCTTAGTATTTTCTTTCTGCACAAATTTTCTGATAGTTTTTCCTAGAGAATCTCTTCTTTCTTATGTTTCTTTCCTTTTTTTTCTCACTGCCTTCTTCACAACCCATCCCCTCCTTTTATAATGGAGTTTTCTGGGCGTCCCGGGGAACCATTGGTTCCCCTGTTTTGCTTTCCTGCGAACAGAGCACGTCTTGTCCCTGTTGTCTTGGTAAGTCCCTTTTCCGCTTCTTCTTATTCTTTCCTTCTCTCAGTTCTGATTCTTTTGAAAGCTTCTTGTTGGCTATCTTCTTTGGGAGTGCTGAGGTATGCCCTTCTCGGCATCCCCACTTCTGGTGCCTTCAGCTTTTCCTTTTCTTTCCTATTTGGGCGGAATCCCATCCTGCCTTTTTTAAAGATCGTTTGTTGTCATCCTTCTTCCCTGTCTTGGTTCCCCGAGGACTCTTCTGTCTGTGCCGTGAGAAGTCGCTCGCATTTTTTGTTTTTCTTGTTTTTCTTTTTTTTTCTTTTCTCTGTCTTCTTTCTATCGAGCTGTCCCGATCTTCCTTTTGTGCCTGAAAGGATCCGCGTCTATTGATGGTGCCTGAGGATCCTTGCTTCTTATATTTTGCCGTGATCTTTTTTGGATGTTTTTCTTTTCTGGGCTTCGGGATCCTCTGGACCTTTCGTATAATCCCTTTGGACTTGGCTTGGTTTTTCCTTCTGGGCTTAACTCATTCTTTTTGGGCTTAGCTTATTCTTTCTTGGGCTTATTTTACTATGATTTTTTTAGACCTCAACATAATGTAACTTTGTCAAAACACCGAAAAGAAAGACACATATGGGTAATTTTAAGAATTTATTTTGATCAAACCTCTGTTAAAGAAAAAATTTAATCACTATCATGTTTTCTCAGTACATCAAGGGTGACCGTATTGTTAGCCTAAGTGAAGATTCAATACACTTTTAGGCAAGTCACAGCCATATAGACACTCTAACCAAAATAATTACTGAATTAGTACAATTATAAACAATTATTAAATTAGTAGTTGTAAGCTTAGTTGTAGGCAAATGCTCATCCAAGGCACTAACATTTGTAGGCAAATGTCTTCCAAATTCTTGCACAGTAGTTGTAGTAGGACCATCACTATTAGTTTAGCAAAAAGAAAATACGTCACCATTAAGCTCAACAATCGAGTGAGAAAAAACAATTATAAGTGAAGGGGTTGTTCGCCGCAAACATTGAGCATTTTTACTACTTTCCCGGGTACGGTTAAGGTTAAGTACCATTCTCCTGTTAAGTCTTGCTCTATTACAATTATATGTTTCATGGGTCATTGCTATGTCATTAGGCTTTTTACTCTTATGAATTCCACCTCCAAATTTCTTTGACGATTGTATGTTTGTGGAATACATCTTGGACATCTTTTTCTTGTACATGATCATATGCTTTCTTTGGCATGCAAGCCTTGCAGCCTCCATTTCACCCCCTCAATTTCCCTACTCAAAACTGTTAGAGGAACAACGTGGTTTTGGAAAAGGTATTTGAAAAATACTTCTTTTTTGTTTTGTTTTGTTTTTTTTTTTTTTTTTTTCCTATGGGTTAACAACTATTTTTTTCTTATAGAATTATAAATAGTTTTCAAAGATAGCTAAAATAAATATTTCAAATGAACATAATATTTTGGGATTCAACAAATAAATCAAATTTTTTTTCTTTTTTTGTGGGTTAACAATTGTTTTTTTATTTTTTATTTTTTTTTCTTATCGAATTATAAACAATTTTTAGAGATAGTTAAACTAAATACTTCAAACGAACATAATATTTTGGGATTGAACAACAAATCAATATTTTTTTTTGTGGGTTAACAATTGGTTTTTTTTTTTTTTTATATATACAAATTTTTTCCTATTGAATTATAAACAACTTTTAGAGAGTTAAACTAAATACTTCAAGCAAACATAATATTTTTGGGATTCAACAAAAAATCAATAAATAAACTATTTAAGAGGAACATGAATTTTGAAAATGAACATAGCTTTTTAAATGATATTTAATTATTGGGAAAGAAATTATAGAAGCATAACTTTTCGGGGCCTAAGAAGATGGGTTTATATAAAAGAATAGATTTTACAACATGAAAAGCAAACATTGAATGAAACTAATTCTTCAATTTCGTAAATCAAGTGACTTTTACCTGGTGTTAAGTGCATTGTATAATTGGTTGGAAGTGACTACATTGAAGCCTAATAGGCCAAACGCTGAAATCTCTTAAGTTTCTGTATTTATGGCTTCAAATAATCACTAAATCTGAAGTGTAAACCATTGTTTTCAAAGAAGTTGAAGAGTGTGTGTAGTCTGAAGGGAAGCTTGTACAAAGAAAGAGAGCTTATAAGTGAGTCAAGGTCTTGGTTGGGTTTCATCTACATGTGGGGGAGGAGAAAGAGAGTTTGTAAGTGGGTCAGTGTTTTCACCCTCCATTTTTTGACAAAAAATGTTGCAGAGACAAGATTTGAACCCGTAACCTCAAGGTTATAATCCTTGCAAGCTACCAAGCTGTTCTACCCAGCGATGAAGAGAGGGACTAGGATCTAATGGACAAAGAGGGATTGAGTACACCCCTTGACCATACTGGTACAAATAGAATAGCCTATTATAAATAGGCTTGAGCTTTTCATAAGGTCTGGTCCATTTTTATAAGGTAGTCCATTCTTTAGAGTTGTGGGAGGGGGAGGGGGGGGGGGGGGGGATTCAAAGGGAGTACCTCTACTAAACTAAGCCCAAGGAATGAGTGAGCCCAACTGAATGGCTCAGGGCTATGTAACCCAAGAGGTCTTGGAAGATGAGCTTGATGGCCAGACCTGGATCACCTTGGACGTGGGTCACCCGAAGTGGATGAGATGAATTCCACGTCAGGCTAGGAAGAATGAACTGAGGGAAGCAATAGTAACAAGTATGGATAAAAAGGTTAGGGCGGGGGGAACTTCCTAGGGAAGCATCCATCACCTCCGCATTGAATGCACTGTAACAACTTTGTCAATTGCATTAATAGCTGAATGACACTTGAACAGTGTCAAGACAGTCTGTGGTTCACTCAGAATTTCCTCCAAAGGATAGGATGAAAAGGAGACCATTATAAAAGGGGGAGGAATCCCATTGAACAGGGATCAGAACCTAGAGATTAGAGAGAGAAACACTCTTAAGCTAACAACTAAGTGTAGTAAGGCTCCTCGGCCGGCCAAGGAAACATTAATACATCCGTTTACACTCATTTTTACTTATTAATCTTTACTTCTTTCCATCTAGACTTGTTTTTCTTGATTTCAATCCGTCAAATAAGAAGCCCAAGTGTTGGTCCGCTTTCCTATCTCTACAAATTAATTGTGTTAGGCTCATATCCCAGCCCGTTTCCCCTTTATTGGTCCCTTGGTTATTTTTGCCTCACACAAGAGTAATTGTCAATAATAACCCATATTTTATAGTACAATAGTAAAAAGAAGTTATTGTGATCTATTAGGTAATAGTTAAAAAGCTTAATGAAAATAGGTTAAAAAGGTTAGATACAAAATTAGAGTGCCACATAGTAATAAATCATGCACTATATATATATATATATATATATATATATATATATATATTTATATATCGTATACTTAGTCGTTACATGTGGGAGAAGATTCTCTCCATTTAAATTTTCAATTTTAGCCCATTTATGATAGTGCCATTTGTTTGATTATGTATGGCTTACACATGGTTTTAAAACCATTGGTTATTTTAATACCACATATCTCACATCTGACTAAAATAATAGATGTCCTTCAAAAAAAAAAAAAAGATGGAATGAGAGGAAATTAAGTGGAAGGGATCCTTTCCCCTGCTCATAATAATCCCTCAAACCTGTAACACATCAATTACAAATTATACATTAATCATCCACCAATTATGGCTGCTTTCCCATATAAAGATGGCTATCAAATCCTAATTCATTGTATATATATATTGTGTACCAATCATTCAAGAGTGTGGCTAAAAGCTAGTTACATCCCAGAAACATGCAGTGTCAGCATGCTAGAGATCATAACTAAAACAGAACTCTATATATATTGCAATCACTCGCAATTTCTTTAATTAGCAGAAAACCCAAATGATGAAAAAAAAAATTCCGATTTTCGTGAGACAAAACAAAACCAATTGCCATTTTTTTTTTTTTACACAGATGGTCCAAAGTCCAAACAAATACTAGTAGTTTATAACAAATATATAAACTCAGAAAGAAAGAAAAATCACTGACTCGCGCCGCACGTATCCTCGGACATGGAAGGTGACTCAGACAAGTAGTCCAATGTGTCGTGACCAGGTGAAACTTCGACCCCACGTATCTCATCAATCATCTTGACGACGTGGCTCATTTTGGGCCGTTGATCAGGGGAGGCAGCCGTACAAGACATGGCAATCTGCAACAACCCAACCATTTCCTCCTCAATATCCTTGTACCTCATCAACTCCAAATCGAAAACCTCAGCCGTCCATTCCTCTCTGACCACAGACTGGACCCACCTAGGAAGATCAACGACCCCACTATTGTACCCTCCTCCTCCGGGCCCACCACCATTGTCCACCACAGAGGGACACTTCCCTGTGAGCAATTCTAAAAGAAGAACCCCAAAAGAGTACACGTCGGATTTTTGAGTGAGTTTTCGACCGTCTGATGATTCTGGAGCACGGTAGCCGTTGGATCGTGGGCCCCCATTAGTGGGGGCAGCAAAGACCGAGAGTCCAAAGTCTGACACGTGTGCATTCCCCGATTTGTCTAGGAGGATGTTGGTGGATTTGATGTTACCGTGGGTGAGCTTAAGGGACCTGCATGAGTTGTGAATAAAGGTTAGTCCTCGAGCTGCTCCTGCTGCGATTTTCAGCCTCGTGGTCCAGTCTAGTGGGGTTCTTCCGGGTCCTCTGTTACCTGTCCCCATAAAAATATATAAATAAAAATAAACAACCACCCTTTAATTTCAATATAATTATGTACGAGGCACTACAAGAATATTTTACATGAGGCATAGGATAGGATTCTATAACTTTGCACTTTTTGGTCATATTTAATTTAAAAAATAGATAAAGGAGTACTGGCACTAGCAGGAAAAGAACAAAAAGAGAAAAGAGAGACAAAGTATATAGGGTCAGGGTCTGGGTCTGGGTCTGGGTCTGCGAGCAGTGCACAGTCTGTAATGAATAATAATAATAATAATAATAATAATGATACAGTAAAGTAAAGGAAACCCAATTCCCAAATCGCAAGTTAAAAATATATTCATTTTTCAATTCCTAAAGCGAGATGTGACTGAGAGTGGATCCCACCCCACTGCTTCTTCATGACCAAATTAAAAAGCAAGCAAAAAATCCCTACTACATACATTTATACGAGATCGTTGTTAGCTCTCATCAACAAGACAACAACCACCTCCAAGATTTTGCTCAAGCTTAATATCACATCAAATGGTCCAATTGCATCAGAGATCACGTTTTGGTAGCCCAGAAATTAAAAAAATTGCTGTAACATTTATGTTTGTAAAAGCACAACTCTTGAAAGTTGGAACCCAATAAACCCAAGTACTAATAAACAATCTAAACGCTAGCTAGCTCCACATTTTCATCTAATCTAATTAATTATAAAGAAAAAAACAGTAGGCTGAATTAGAAAAATAAATTAAGAACATATATACGTACCGTGAAGAAGCCAAAACAAGCTCCCATTGGGCATGTAATCATAGACCAACAATTTCTCCTCCCTTGCAAAATAGTAAGCTCTAAGACTAACCACATTTGGATGTCTCAACCTTCCCAACACCTCCATGTGCTGTTCAAACTCTCTCTTCC
Organism: Quercus robur; assembly: GCF_932294415.1. Lineage (NCBI taxonomy): Eukaryota > Viridiplantae > Streptophyta > Magnoliopsida > Fagales > Fagaceae > Quercus > Quercus robur. The sequence goes on along the minus strand of NC_065534.1, from coordinate 39,511,568 downwards.
CTCCCACACTCGCGTCCTTGAGTCTCTTCACCGCTACCACATTCCCATCATCCAACACCGCCTTATAGGCTGTGCCAAACCCGCCTTTCCCCAACATCTCCGCCGAGGCTCGAAGCAAGTCCTCCAGCTCGAACCGCCTCACCCCTTCGAAGAACATCATGCGACCCTTCTCGAACCCGGACTGAGCCGCAGCCCCAGCAGGATATGGGCTCGACGAGTACACTATCTTCTCGCTCTCTATCAGCTTTGACGACTTCCCCTGCCCGTCACGCATTTTTGAAGCGTAGTTTCTCCAGAAATAGCAGTAGAGGATTAGAGACACGACAGCTAGGACCAATGCGTCGCCCACGATTATGGCTATCAATGCTACAGGGCTTATTTTCGAGGCTCCAGCGTGGCCAGTATTTTCTGATTTTGATGGCGATGTTGTTCTGGTTGAAGGAACTGAACTCGGTGACGATGATACTGTGGTTTTTGGGTTAGGACCTGGTATTAAAGGTGAGGCAATGGCTCCTTTTTCAGACCCAGGTCGGGTCGGATCACTAACGAGGCTTTTGCACTTTTGCTCAATGGGTGACCCACAGAGACCCAGGTTTTGAGCAAAAGCAGAAATGGGAAAACCTGATAAAGACTTGGGTATTTCACCGGAGAAGCGGTTACCGGAGACGTTGAAGTCCTGCAGATTCGGGAGGTTCAGACGGGAAATAGAACCGGAAAACCGGTTCTCCTCGAGCCGGAGCGTCAGGAGGTGGGTCAAACCGCTGACCGATACTGGAACCTCGCCGGAAAAATTATTGTACGACAGATCGAGACGGTACAGTCGGAAAAGAGTCGGCATTGACGGTGGGAACTCGCCGGAGAAGTCGTTGTGAGAGAGGAAGAGGAGCTTAAGAGCCGTGAGGTTGGAGAGGTCAGGAATGGGACCTGAGAGACGGTTTTGCTTGAGGCTGAGAACTCGGAGCTGAGTCAGAGCGGTGAGTGACTCGAACGAGCCCTGGAGATCGAGGTCTTCGAGGACGAGTCGCGAGACTCGGTCGTGGAGGCACGAGACGCCTGTCCAGGTACATGGGTTGGTGGTGGAGTTCCAAGTTGTAAGCTTGTTTGCTTTATCTGTAGAGGCTTTGAACGCCAAGAGAGGTTCCAAATCTGGGTTTTTCGAAGCTTGGGAGAAAAGGAAATGGAGGATGAGAAGAAAAAAAGTGAACGGTAGAAGAACATACAGACTTGGGTTCGCCATTGTTGTTTGCAAGTTTAGAGGGTGAGAGAGATATGAAGGGTTTGTATTGTGAGTCACAAGTTGGAGTCACACAGTGTGAGACTGTGAGCTTGTAATGGGAGGAAGAGAGGGTTTAAAGGGTAATTAATGGGAAATTGGAGGGTTTTAATGGTAATAACAATAATGGATTCTTTAATTTTTCACTGTGTGTTGGTGTGGTGATTTATAGAATGTGATTGATCGGGCAAAAGAACTGAAAAGCATGTAACGTGTATTGCATGTTTACTGCGAGGTGATTTTCTTTTAAATGACTATAAAATGTGAGTTGGATATTTGTTGTTTCTCAAAAAATAAAAATTGAAATGTGGTTTGGGTCTTTGTTGTTAATTTATTATTACTGATTAATTTAATAATAATAAATATTCAAAAACGACCAACATTGAGGGAAATGGGAAGGTGACTTGGCAATAGAGACAGAGCGCTCCACCATCATTTCAAAGGCCTGATTTTGTCTCATAATCAGATTAGCTTGGTCCGTACTTTTACGATCTTTCGCTTTAATAAATGAGCCCAGTTCTTCTTTTTAACCAGACAAAACCATTATTTACTTCCAATTAAGCCTTTGACTGAGTTATATGATTCATGATATTAATTTGATATAAAAATTGTGGGACTGACCGTTTTTTTCCAAAGGATTTGACAGGAAGGATGGGAAGGGCTTTTGGTAATTTATGGCCCATTTTGAATTGAGAGAAGAGAAAGGGAGAATATAGTAAATTTAATCTAAGATTAGCCTATTTTGAGCTAATTTTACTCAACTATACTCTCATCTATTCTCCTTCTTTCCTCCCTCCCCTCCACTCCCCCTTCTTTCTCCCCTCCAATGTATCAGTTGGTTTTAGAATAATTCTAAAACGCTCACAATTCTTATACCCTAACTAAACGGTAAAAGCCCTTCTTTATGTCTTTCACTGAAAAATTCAAATAAGGTTGTCTGCAATAAACATTACTCAGAGAAGGGAGGTGTTGATATTTTGCAAAAATTACCAAAGCAACTTCAAATGGAAAGATTTCCTTTAATTTTTTTTTTCTTCTTGAATACTCGGTTTAAGAAATACTCTTTATGCAGTTTAGAGTTTCTAAAGAAAAAAAAAAAAAACACAGAAAAAGTAATGAGAGAGAGAGAGAGAGAGAGAGAGAGAGAGAGAGAGAGAGAGTAAGGAGTAGGTTCCTTCTTTGGACAGAGCTTAAGCCCAATAGTCTGAGAGGATCCTGGGCCTCCAAAGGATAGTGTAAATAGTTGGTGGACTGGGCTTGGTTCACCGTGACTTTGTTAGGCCGTTTACGAGCCAATCTGTGCACAAGACATGGGCTCCACAACACAAATACACACACACACACACACACACACACACACACACACACACACACACATTTATTGGTTTAAACAAATAACTAAGGAATAGCAAAGGAACTAAAGGGAGTGCAAATAAAAGAACGTTAGGGATTCTCAAAATAGAGTAAGATTATATTTTCATTATATCAAGTATTTGAATACATTAAGTCCTACTTCGCTAGGATATGCCACAAGGTTCAATAAAGTTCAAAATCACAGACTTAGATAGCTCTCTTTGGGCTTCCAAGACTTGTGAGGTTTGAATCCCTTTGAATCCAAGTATATCCTCCAATATTTCAGTAGGATCCCTCATAGTATCTCCCTCTTTTACTGTATTTCCAGCTTACAACTCTCTTTTGTATCTTTTCTAGTATATTAGGTGCTTCTTTTCTGAATGCCCATTGGTTGGAGCTCTAGCCCCTTTTATAGTGCCGCTTCTAGGGTTTTTTTTCCATGCCTTTATGCTTTGGGTACCAGAACCAATGTCATGTTTGCAACATTGGTGGCTAGTCTTTTCCTCTTTCTCTCATTGTTTCCTCTTTTGAGGTTTGGCAACTTAAAAGTCCCCAGCTAACCTTCCTCTTATGGGAGATCCTATTTGAGTAATCCTAGATGCTCTTCCCAAGTCAAGACTTCTCATCCTTTTCCCAAGGTCTTTAAAAAAATCTCAGAGCTTTGGCTGCTTCACACTTTGTCTCTTTCCTCTAAATGGGCAGATTCTTTATTTTTTATGATGGAAGGCAGGAAGGCTCCCAGCCACCTTCCTTCTTAGTTCCCCCTTTCTATTTCACTCAAGGTACTAGGCTCCTTCATCATGTATTGACTCCTAAGCCACCCTCTCTTCCCAAAGCTTTCTTTTGAATTATGGGCGGCTGATGGGACATGACCTCCTTCATTCCTTATGCCCTTGGGCATGCCACTTGTTAGGACATATGTGAATCAATGTTAGGAATATATGTCAATATAGAATTGGCTAATCCTTTGACAAAACGCACTTTACTTGTAATTGGGTAGATCTAGGATGTGTTTGATACTTCAAGGAACAAGGTTTCAAGTTCAAGTGTTAAAGCCATGAAAGTTTGTCCAAGAAATAAGTGGAGAAGTGCTAGATTTTAAAGCTCAACAGCTAGTATCTATCGAGGTTTAAAAAGCTGTTTTAGTCTGATGCTCGACAGCTTCTCAATAGATAGGTTATCTATCAAGGTTTATGAAAATCTGTTTTTTAGAGATAATTTCACTCCAATGCGTGAATAAATATTTGGGATTTCTTTTCTCATAACCTAAACATATATAAGGATTATTTTAAGGGCCGTCACATCTGATGCAACTCAATGCAAAAGTTTTTTACAAGTATATTGTGAATCGGAGACATGTGCCCTAGCTCATCTTTCTCTTCAAGAAGCTATTGTGTTTGTACACCGTAGGGTTTTGTAACTAAGGAGTTTCGTGATCTTCATCGTGTGATGAACTGAAGAACTTTGTAGCCAACATCTTTCTTAAGTTGGTGAGTAATCTACGTACTGGGATCCGCACATCGAATTGGTTAGTTACGTACTGGGAGCCGTGTATAAAAAAGAGAGATTGTCATTACAAAACAAGTCTAATTGGGTATTGGGGTAAGGGTTCAACTATAAGTTGGTATAAGGTACTTGGATTCCTTTACTAGTAACTGCTTGGTGTAATAATAGTGAATTCTCGAGAGTGGTGACTTTAAAATTACCCGGTGGGGTTTTTGTCGTATAGGTTTTCCCCATTCATAAACAAATCACTGTGTCAATTATTTTCCGCTACATTTTAACTTAGTTAGTGATTTGTTTGTGCTACCATACTTATTGCATAAAAATTGAATTAATTAATTAACTTGGCTAATTAATTGGTTAATTCATCACAATGGGTCAATACATTCTTGGCCTATCACCACCCTGAGCTGTCCAAATCCCAGCTGGTTTTCCACTGCATTTCCTGAGGATCCCCCTCTGACTCTGGTGGATCCTCTGCAACCTGACCTAGCTCCTACCTACCTCCCTTTTGGGCTTCCTTGGGCATCATCTCTTGCTTAAGTCCATGACCCATGCTTCCTTTTATGCCTTTTCTTTCTTCCTAAGGCCTAGTATTTTATTCTTTTCTCTCTATGGGCCGGATTCCTTTCTTCTTTATCTTTTTGAGGGCCAAGCCTTTCTTCTTCATGGGCTGGGCCCCTCTTGCTTTTAAGGGCCTAATTCCTTATTGCAATTTTGAACCTCAACATTTAGCCTCCTGTGCTTGTGGGTTACCTATAACCCATGAGTGAGAAAACTAATACTTTTTTCTTCTTTCTGGGATCCCCTCACTTTTTACTTTCGCATAACTCCTCCATATTTTTAAGAGGATGTGGCAGAAGTTTTCTTTTTGAAAGACGAGTGTTCCCCTCCCCCCCCCCCCCCCCTTTTCCTTTTCCTTTTCCTTTTCCTTTTCCTTTTCCCTCATAACTAACAACCAACCACCCTTAAAATTAAATTTTGCCAACTGGCCCATTTTCCTATGGTTCATCCTTTTCCTCTTTTCTCTCACGCCATTATTGCTGCTGTCACTTCTTCCTCTTATCTTCAGCTTTTCTTTCCCTTGGGTCACATCTTCTCAAAATCTCTCTTCTTCTTCTTCCTCTTTTTTTTTTTTTTTTTTGGTCTGCATTTTCTTCTTCCTTCTTCCTTTATTTGATCAAGAAAAAGGAAACACATCCATGGCTTCATCTTCTACTCGAAAACGGAAGGAGCGTTCACCCATCCCTTCTGAGGGTGAAGGCTCCTCAGCTGGTTCAGGGTAGGAGGAGATCCTGGATTGGCCAGCTTTCCCTCTTCGAGATCCTTGGTATACCTCCAGTCTATTCTTCCCTCAAGTTGCTCATGGTGCTAATCCTCCTTCTCCTTACACTTAGGTCTTCTTTGGTAAGCCTGGGTTTACCAATTCTGTGCAAGTCCCAAATTCGAAAGAGATATTGGATCTTCAAAGCAAATAGGGATCTCGTGAAGAAATTCCTATCTTCCATGATTTTGTTGCAGGGAAGTAAACACATGACTTTTCTATTTCAAGCTTGATTCAAGTTTCGTTTGATGTGCTATCTAAAGGATGATATAAGCCATCCCTAGAGAGGTTTGAGAGAGAGAGAAACTCAGGCAACCCTGTGTGCGCATAATCAAGCTTACGTGCACAAGCAAGATTATGCGCACGTAGATTTCTGCCCAAAAACCCTAGAAACACAACAAATATAACAAAACTTAAAAACAAGAATTCTAACAACCTAACATGCTTTTAAAACATACAAAAACATAAACCTAGGCTAGATAAACATATTGAAACATACTACATCAAAGAAACTAAGGCAAACAGGAAGATTAAAGTATAAAAAAAAAATTAAAAAAAAAAGCTCTTCAAGCTTTATTTTTTACCATTCCTCTTAGTCAAATCTATTCACAATTCAATAAAAAGGTGATTAGTAATCTTAAACTCAAAGATCAAGGCCAGAAAAGGCCCTAATCAAAAGAAAATTGACTTGAAGATGTTTTGTGAAAAACTCTCTCTCTAATTCACTATTTCTAGTGAATCTTAGTGCTTTCCTGTGGGATTTCTATGTGTTTTGAAAATATACCATATAAGGCTACTTATAGTGTGAAAATAGGGGTTTGGAATGACTCCCAGATGATATGAGATTCACTCCAAACCTTAGCATAAATGTAGAAAACTTGCCTTATTTATGTTTCTAGAAGTTGCTATGTGTAAGAGTGCCTTTTTCGGGATACTCAGGCCCAAGGATCCCGGGTCTGAGTGAAAAGGAAGGATTTGGTGGACCGGGCCTTGACTCACCGCAGCTAACGAGCTGTTTAAGAATCAAGTGAATGCAGAGAATACTTCTGACAATATACAGAAAAATGACAAACAAGGATATCGAAGAGTGCCAAAAATTAACAACGTAAGTTCAGAAGGAAAGATAAAACAGGATTAGCAAGACAATAAAAAAAAAAGTGTTGTGGGGATCCTGGGAATTATGAAACAGTATTTCATTAATACATTATCTGTTTGATTACAGAAAGCTCACTAGGACGTGATACAAGGTCCAATCAAGCTCAAAAATTGCAGTCTTGAATGGCTATTTCAGCCTTCAAAACTTGCAAAGTTTGATTCTCGTTGAATCCGAGTATGTACAATAGTAGCCTTTACAGGATATCGGGAAGCAGTATTTGTTCTTCCCTTAGTATTTTCTTTCTGCACAGATTTTTCTGATAGTTTTTCCTAGAGAATTTCTTCTTTCTTGCGTTTCTTTCTTTTTTTCTCGCTGCCTTCTTCACAACCCATCCCCTCCTTTTATAATGGAGTTTTCTGGGCGTCCCGGGGAACCGTTGGTTCCCCTGTTTTGTTCTTTTGCAAACAGAGCGTGTTCTGTCCCCATCGTCTCGGTAAGTCCCTTTTCCGTTTTCTCTCATTCTTTCCTTCTCTTGGTTCTGATTCCTTCGAAAGCTTCTGGTTGGCCATCCTTTTTGGGACGTGCTGAGGTATGCCCTTCTCGGCATCCCCATTTCTGGCGCCTTCCTCTTTTTCCTTTCTTTCCTTTTTGGGTGGAATCCTGTTCTGCCATTTTTGAAAGTCATTTGTTACCATTCTTCTTCCCTGTCCTGGTTCCCCGAGGTCCTTTTCTGTGCCATTGAGAGGTCGCTCGTGTCTTTTGCTTTTATTTCTTGTTTTTCTTCTTCTGTCTTCTTTCTATCGATCTGTCCCAGTCTTCCTTTTTATTTGTGCTTGAAGGGATCTGCGCTTAGTGAGGATCCTTGCTTCTTTATACTTTGCCATGGTTTCTTTTTTGGATGCTTCTTTCTTTTCTGGGCTTCAGGATCCTCTGGGCCTTCCTTTTATTCCCCCATGAGTCATCCGTATCTATTGTTTTGGGCTTAGCCTGAATTTTTCCTTTTGGGCTTGACTTGTTCTTCTGTTTTGGGCTTATTTTATTATGACCCTTTCTTTTTAGACCTCAACATTTAGCCCCCCGAGCTCGTGGGTTGCCTGAAACCCACGCGTGAGTGATTTAGGTTTCCTAAGATTTTCGTGGTATCCCCCTTTTTTTCAACTTCTACTGGGTTCCCTTCCTTTTTACTTGGGATCCCAGCCCTTTTAGTCACCTCCTTTTTGCGTGTTGCATTCCCTTATAATTATTACTTTTTGCAGCTTCCTCTTTATACGGGACGTGGCAGTTGGGTATTTGAGGTAAAACTCCTCTACCCACTTTTCTCGTTTCCCGTTATTTCTCATTAATAACTGCTGATTAATCCCTACTTCAAATTAAATTTCTTGGCAACTGGCGCGTCTTTCCATAAACTGTTTTCCCCAACTGCTATTTGCGCCTTTACTGTAGCCGTTTCATCTTATCACTTTGCTTCTCTGAGTTTTTCACTCTTTGTGTTTCTCTTTCTTTTTCTCTTCTTCTCTGTTACTCTGGTCTTCCTCCCTTTCGCACTTTCAATCTCTTTTCTTCTTATAGTGCGTGTTGTTTCCATGGCTTCTTCTTCTTCTCTAAAGAGGAGAGAGCGTACTCCCAGTCCTTCTGAGGGTGAAGGTTGTTGAGGTCTAAAAATCACAGTAAAATAAGCCCAAGAAAGAATAAGCTGAGCCCAAGAAAGAGTGAGTTAAGCCCAGAAAAAAAAAAAAAAAAAACTCAGACCAAGTCCAAAGGGATTATACGAAAGGCCCTGAGGATCCCGAAGCCCAGAAAAGGAAAAGCAACCAAAGAAAAAAAGAGAGAGAACATCACAGCAAAGTATAAAACGCAAGGATCCTCAGGCACCATCAATAAGCGCAAAGAAAAAGAAGACCAGGACAGATCGATAGAAAGAAGACAGAAAAAGAAAACAAGAAAAACAAAAGAACGCAAGCGACCCTTCATGGCACAGACAGAAAAGGCGTCCGGGAACCAAGACAAGGAAGAAGAATGATAACAAAACAATTTCAAAAGAGCAGAACAGGATTCCGCCCAAATAGGAAAGAAACAGAAAGGTAAAAGACGCCAGAAGTGAGGATGCCGAGAAGGGCATACCTCAGCACATCCCAAAGAGGATGGCCAACCAGAAGCTTTCGAAGGAATCAGAACCAAGGGAAGGAAAGAATGAGAGAAAACGGAAAAGGGGACTTACCGAGATCATGAGGACAGAACATACTCTGTTTGCAAAAGACCAAAACAGGGGAACCAACGGTTCCCCAAGACGCCCAGAAAAACTCCACTATAAAAGGAGAGGATGGGTTGTGAAGAAGGCAGCGAGAAAAAAAGAAAGGAACAATAGAAAGAAGAGATTCCCTAGAAAAAATTATCAGAAAGTCCAGGCAGAAAGAGAATACTAAGGGAAAACAAATATTGCTTCCCGATATCCTGAAAAAGCAACTATGGCACATACTCGGATCCAACGAGAATCAAACTTCGCAAGTTTTGAAGGCTGAAATAGCCATTCAAGGCTGCAATTTTTGAGCTCGATTGGACCTTGTATCACGTCCTAGTAAGCTTGTTGTAATCAAACAGATAATGCTTTAATGAAATACTGTTTCATAATTCCCAGGATCCCCACAGTACTTTTTTTTATCGTCTTGCTAATCCTGCTTTTCTTTTCTTTTTGAGCTTACGTTGTTAATTTCTGGCACTCCTCGATATCCTTGTTTGTCATCTTTTTTGTCAGGAGTATTTCTCTGCATCCACTTGATTCTTAAACAGCCATTTAGCTGCGGTGAGTCAAGGCCCAGTCCACCAAATCCTTTCTTTTTTCATTCAAGCTCGGGATCTTTGGGCCTGAGTATCCCGAAAAAAGACACTCTCACAAAGGTTCTTCTGGTTCTGCTCCGAGTGATTCTCGCGAGGTCACTGAACGTCCGGCCTTCCCTTTACGGGATCCTTGGTATTCTCTCAATTTATTTTTTCCTCATATCTCATGGTAAGGCTCCTCCATCCCCTCACGTTTGGATGTTTTCTGGCCAAGCGGGTTTCGCTGGTTCCGCCCAGGTTCCTGACCCTAGAGAGATTTTCGATCTCTAGATCAGACAAGGAATCCGAGAGGCGGTTCCTATTTTCTTTGATTTTGTTCTGGGAAAGATTCAGGGTTGGCCCATATGGGTAGACAAAGAACTGTCTGATGCTGAGTTTGTGGGTCGTTTGAAGCGCGCCGGTATCCTAAAGGCAGTGGCTATTTCCAGAAACCTTGAGGGTTTCAGAGACGCCAAAGGGCTCAGGCATCTGGTACGTCGTTGGTGTCCTTCCCTTCATACTTTTTTCTTTTCTACCGGTGAATTGACGATCACCTTGGAGGATGTGGTTACTAACTTCCTCCTCCCAGTGTTTGGTGAAGAGAATCCCTTTGATATTAACCTTTCTGGTGAGGATCTCGTGGTAGAAGAAAAATTATTTGGTCATTTTGGTGGTCGCTCCGCCTCTTCTGGTGGTAAGCCGGCTAGGATGGGGAGATGGGTGATGACCCTCTCTCGTGAAAAAGATAAGGAAGTGAGGTGGGCCGGTTTCCTGGCTTTTTGGCTTAGTAAGTTTTTGTTTAGTGAGTTCCCTGGGTACGGAGTTAAGTCTTCGTTTTTTCCGTTGGCAATCAAGTTGGCTCGAGGTACCCAGTATCCTTTTGCCCCTCTGTTTTTGGGTCATGTTTATTCTCAACTGGACCAGCTTCATGGAGATGAGGCTGAGGGTGATTCTTGTTATGTGATCACTTCATCTCTTCACTGTGCTATTCTTCAGATTTTCATGTGGGACCGTTCTGCAGCTACTTTGGCTAAGTGCAGGAATTTGAAATTTGTGAAGGACAAGTTCCAAGGATCCCCCGACATAGTGAAGGGTCTTTGTGGCAATTCTACCGATGCCTTTCCCATTATTTTTCATTGGATTAGCTTGAAAGGTGGTGGCCTCAATCTTGTGGAGTTGTTTGACCAAGCAGTGAGCTTATATTGGAGATCCCCTCGTGAGTTTGGTCCTGGCTTTGCATGTGATTCTGTGTTGTCTTCTTTTTTATCTTCTACAGGTAATACCTTTGACTTGCGCCGTGGTGATGAGGGCAGTCTGGCTTATCTTGCCTGCATTAGCCCCTCCTGGCTTCCTGTGCCTTCTTCAAGTGGCCCAAAATATACTCATTATTCAGCACACCGGGTGCTCCGACAATTTGGTTTTGATCAGGACATTCCGCCAGTTTTTAAGGATGTGGTGCCATCCCTTCCTTCCTTGGATCCTTTCTTGAGGCTGCAGGCCTTTTCTTATTGGTCACAGAGGAGCCCCCAATTTGCAGTGCCTAACTCCCAGAGAGGAGTCTTTGCTTCTAGTGGCTATACCAGTTATTGGAGAAGAGTACAAAAATATTTTGTTGATTATGTTGGCACTGGTACAGTTCGGGAAGTCCCGAATTCTAGCATTGTTTTTGCTCCGACAGCCAATAGACGTTTATCCCTTCCTACTGCTGGGATTGTTTCTGCTGCTGCAAGTAGCAAGACTGGGTTTGCAGAGTGGCATGCCTCCAGGGGAGGTTGGGTGGCTTATGGACAGGATTTTCCTGAGACCTGGCTGGGTGATAGTCTCATCATTGGTGCTTCCTCTGGGGTGCCCATCAAAAAGGGTGTAACAGAGACAATAAGTGCTGCCACTGCTCCGAGTAAAGGTAAGGATGTCAAGTCGAAGAAAATGAAAGCTGCTGATGTTGGCGAAAGTACAGGGGGTGTGGAGATAGGTTCTGAGGCGAAAAGAAGGAAAACGGGGAAATCTCAAGCACACTTGGCATCTCAGGAAGGCAAGGATGTCAGGGAACCTTTGGTTTCAAGGACCCGGAAGAAGACCAAGGTAGAGTCTTCTTTTCCTCAGGTTCCTGTGACTGCTTCAGTCCATGGTTCTTTAGGATCCTCTGGTTTGGTATCCCAGCCTCCTTTAGGACCCTCTGGGCGTACTCGTAGTAAGCAAAAGACTTCCAAAGAATCTGTAGAGAGAGAGAGAAGGGCAAGACTTCTTTCCTTCTTCTCTCTTTTTTTTTTTTACTTGTTCACCTTGTTGCACTTATTTCTATTTTGCTGACGAGTGGTGATTTCCTTTGCAGTCCAAGCGCAAGTCTGATCACAAGAAGGGTAAGAGCCAATCTTCTGGAGACGACGTGGTACATGTGTTCCCCCCTTTCTTTTGTTCTTTCCCTTTTGTTCTGACATTGTGTTGTTAGCATTTCCTGCTGTTGTGTTTTTCTCTTTTTATTTTTTTTTCACTTGGCACTGCCTTCTCCGCTACTTCTTCCTTTAGGTGGAGGTATCCCCTCCTATGACTGACAAGGCTCTGGGGGAGGAAACTATCACAGCTCTTTCTGTTGTTTTTCCTGTTATGGGGGAGGAGCCCCCTACTGATGATCCAGCTGAGGAAACCGGGCAACCGATGCAAGGTTCCCAGGATTCTCAGGATCCCAAAGCTTCTAGGATCCCGTCATCTCAAAGTCCCCATCTTGAACGCACTCCTAGTCCTATCAGGACTGTGTTTCCTTAATCCTTGTCAGATAAAGGTGCTTTGGGAGACACTCCTTTATCCAAAC